>NC_142528.1:130000-190000 GCF_964205215.1 Stylophora pistillata | reverse complement strand
TGTACTAATTGAAAATCTTGGTGAAAACATGGATCCAGTGTTGGATGCACTTGTTGGACGAAACACCATCAAGAAAGGAAGGTGTGTTTTCTAACTGAGTCTGTTAATTGATTGTCGAAAGTGATTACCATGAGTTAGCTTTGCCTAAAAAACTGGCGCCAACTTGTTGCAGTTATAAGTAAACAGTTTTGAGTTAAACGTCTGTTTGATTTTTCAGATACATCAAGATGGGTGATAAGGAAGTCGAGTATCATCCAGACTTCCGTCTCATCCTCCACACTAAACTAGCTAATCCACATTACAAGCCCGAGATGCAGGCCCAGACCACTCTGATTAACTTCACGGTCACTCGTGAAGGCCTGGAGGACCAGCTGCTAGCCGATGTTGTTCGCAAAGAAAGGCCTGATCTCGAGGAAACGAAGGTAACAGACCTCGCTTTTCAGAAAGGAGAACAGAAAGTATCGCTAACGCAACGGACCTTCTAGCATGGAACTTTCCTAATTTAAACTTTCTAGCAAGCTGGAAAGATCAAGAGTACAGGAAAATGAGAAGGGTCTGTTATGTGTCATGATGCTCAAGAACGGTCCTCGTGGTGTAGAAACAGAGGAACTGGTTTTTCGCAGTGTTTAGTGATTATTTGTGAAATTTTAGCCACCATTTGCTGCAAAGAAGAGCTGACGAGATACTTTTTGATTAGGAAGGATGAGATTCGAATGTAAACCAGAATAGAATCCGGCTTATGAACCTTCCCTTTTTGTTTGTTTATTTACAAATAGGCCAACCTGACGCAGCAAATGAACCAATTTACCATCAAAATCAAAGAACTTGAAGACTCCCTTCTGGCTCGCCTGTCCGCTGCTGGAGGAAACTTCCTTGGAGATTACGCTCTGGTGGAGAACCTCGAGACAACCAAACGAACAGCAGCAGAAATCGAAGTCAAAGTAGCGGAAGGAAAAAACACTGAGATAAAAATCAACGAAGCCCGTGAACAGTACAGACCAGCAGCTGCTCGATCATCACTGTTGTACTTCATATTGAATGACCTGAATAAGATCAATCCCATCTACCAGTTTTCTCTTAAGGTCAGTTGCAAAACAGTTTGATTTGAAAGGAATTTTCTAAAAAATGTTGCAGTTTAAGCGCCAAATCTACTCATAAAATTGAAAGAACAGTTGAAGCATAAATGACCTTTTAACGCATTTTAAACTCAAGGCAAACAAGCGCGCAATGTTATTTGAAGAGTGGGATTTAAACATTTGCTTGCTTTTTGATTCAATTTCCATCTTACCATTTCATAACAAAACTAATCTTGTGTTTCTTTCACTTGTTAGGCATTCAATGTGGTGTTTCAGAAGGCCATTGACAGAGCTGAACCTGCAGAAGAAGTGAAGATCAGAGTGAACAACTTGATCGATTGCATCACATTCTCAGTCTTTATCTACACCACTCGGGGATTGTTTGAAAAAGACAAACTGATCTTCACATCTCAAGTGGCATTCCAGGTATGAAAAAATTTCTACTCTTTCTATTAAAAAATTTCTACTCTTATTGGGTCTGATGAAGAACTGGAATTTATTGCCAACAAAGCTATGCGTATAACTTTTTTAATATTGAGCACTGCCCTCTAATCCGTGCCCTGCATTTTCCTTATACAGATTCTACTGATGAAAAATGAGATTGTGCCCCATGAGTTAGAATTCCTTCTACGGTTCCCAGCAGTTATGAACGTTACAAGTCCAGTAGATTTTCTCAACAACCTGTGTTGGGGAGGAATTAAGGTAAGGCGCTAAAAACTACGATTATTTTTCTTGAGTATCGCACGACTGAAAACCGCAACAAGACGAAGGAACGACCGTAATTCGTCGGCTTAGAGGTGGCTCGATGTCTTAGCTCAATGTAGCTGCTAAATTTTGGAACTCTCCTCATGACTGAAACCAGGACGTATCAGACACATCTCAGTCTCTGTCTTTCTCTTCAGGCCCTTGGTAATATGGAAGAATTCCGTAACCTGGATCGCGACATTGAAGGCTCGGCTAAGAGATGGAAGAAGTTTGTGGAGAGCGAGTGTCCGGAAAAGGAAAAATTCCCTCAAGAATGGAAAAACAAGACTTCGTTACAGAAACTTTGCATGATGAGAGCTCTAAGGCCGGACAGAATGACATATGCCGTTAGGTAATTTGGGGAAAAATGTAATTTTTGCACGGCATGAACAGTGTTTAGATGGCCTAACATATGGGTAACTATTTTGTTACGGTAGTTATTTAGAAGTGATTGGACAGACTTGGAAGTCAGACATAAAAGAATGCCAGAAGAATAGCCTAACGGAGTGCAATAAGGATATTGGCTAATTTGGTTGAACAGTTTTGGCTGACAAGGGAATTCCCTCTAAGATTGAATCTTTGAAGTCTTTTCTGAATTGTGGTAATTTAGCTTAGTTCCATAGAAGATACTTTTATTTTATCCTAAATTAGTTGACTTCTAAGCTCACCTTTGTGCTTCTCCTTCATGCAGCGGCTTTGTGGAAGAAAAGATGGGTGCGAAATACGTGGAAAATCGTCAAGTGGAGTTCGCCAAGTCTTACGAAGAGAGCGGACCTGGGACCCCGATCTTCTTCATCTTGTCTCCTGGTGTCGATCCCTTGAAGGATGTGGAAGCACTGGGCAAGAAGCTCGGCTTCACGTTTGACAACAAAAACTTCCATAACGTATCACTTGGTCAGGTGAGGTTAATTAGCAGAACAATTACAGCATCTACAACAGGCACGAGTTGATCACGTGCTTCTTTTCGTGTTCTGTGCTGGTTACATGTGTTGGCTCCAAGTTTGAACAGCCGTACAGTCGTTCTTTATGGCTGATCTTATCTACCGTCACAATAATGCTTTCATGCTAATCAATTTTATTCGAATTTAAGGGTCAAGAAATCGTTGCGGAGCAGAGTTTGGACCTAGCCGCCAAGGAAGGTCATTGGGTTATCCTTCAGGTAATTCTTACACACTGAAGTCATTAGTTAGCTACCATTATTTTCTACTTTTCCTTAAACTGCCCAGTATGGTCATCCTAATATTTTGCTCTTGATTTTATAGTCATTAGAAGCTCGGTCAGGAGCTTAGAGCACTGGTACGAGATTTTTCAGCTCGGTTGTAGATTAACAAATTTCTCTGAATGGAATTTTGGTTGTAGAATATACATCTTGTAAAGAAATGGCTACCAACTCTGGAAAAGAAGCTGGAGGCATATAGTGAGGGAAGTCATGAGAACTATCGAGTGTACATCTCAGCTGAGCCGGCTGGTTCGCCTGATTCTCACATCATACCGCAAGGAATTCTGGAATCCTCCATCAAAATAACCAATGAACCACCCACTGGAATGATGGCCAATTTACATCAGGCTTTAGACAACTTTAACCAGGTAAGCACCAGATCCAATTGGTATTGTTATTAAAGAAATGACGTTATTTTACACTGCAAAGAAATTTTTCTTACTTCATATTCGTCCTAAAGTAAAAATGCTAACAAAGTATTGGAGATGGACAAGTTCGGCCAATACTTTTATATCTCTTCTGTTGGAGGAGTGGTAGTCTTACAGGGAGCGCATCAGACACCAGCAGGTCAAGAGATTTGAACCCTGATCAGGCCATTGGCGCGACGAGTGCTGTTAACTTTACACATTATCCTTATCGACTCGTGAGTAAAAAAAACCACCGGCGGATTGTGATCATTCAGCGGGATTAGTAATACCATTTATTGCTTTAGGCCTGGCTATGATTTCCCCGTGATTCTTCCTATAAAAACATACTCAGATGGTAAATCATTGTTTTCTTTATCCTTTGTTCCCCTTATCAGGACACACTGGAGATGTGCGCCCGTGAGAATGAATTCAAGAGTATTCTGTTCGCATTATGTTATTTCCACGCATGTGTAGCAGAGCGCCGTAAGTTTGGCCCACAAGGATGGAACAGGTCGTATCCCTTCAATACTGGAGACTTGACTATCAGTGTAAATGTGCTGTACAATTATCTCGAGGCTAATGCTAAGGTAACTGAAACATTGAGGCATAGTTACACACATGCGCTAGTCGACATTACCGAGTTGCATCTAGAAATTATAAGCGTAACTTTGGTTGTAGAATGATTGTCGCTTGTAGGTTGGTACAACAGATATGCTAGAGTTGTTTCTGCACCGATATTTTGTAGACGATTTCTTTTTATCTAAGCTGTCTACAAGTATAACTTGAGGCCGGCATTGATCACCAGGACATTGATGAAGATATTTGAAAGTTTCCAACCGTAGTTCACCAGCGCTCGTAAGTGAACCTGTTTTGAGATTGGTATACCATCTTTGAACGCAAAGCCACGTTAAATGTGACGATGTAACGAAACAGTTAAATTATAGAGGAGATAAACTCCACCACTTTACTTTGAATAATGCTCTTGGTATTGACCACAGCTTACCATTTCTCTTTGTACCTGCCCTGTGGCCTACAGGTACCTTGGACCGATCTGCGTTATCTATTTGGTGAAATTATGTACGGCGGTCATATCACAGATGACTGGGACAGGAGACTCTGTAGAACTTACTTGGAGGAGTACATGAAACCAGATATGGTGAGATACAAGTACCAGTAAATAACTTAGATTTGTAACCAACCCTAGCCTAAATGAGCATCTAACACGGAAACATTATAAGCATCAGATAAGTAATTTTCGCGGAACACGCGTTCACGATATAGAAGTATTGAACCTTTTCCCAAAAGTTGATGTTCAGTCGGCAATCGTCGATTCTGTAGTCTCTTAATTCTGCAGATAAAACAAAATTCCTTACTTTGTTTGTTTTATCCATTTTGAGGCCTAATTGTTGAAACTGTGATTTATCATTTCGATTTTTTGTCTCAAGTGTTTTGATTTTGTTATTCATGTCAAATGAAATGAAAAATAGCGATCTAGGATTTTTAAATCGGATAAGTTTCGACTAGCTTTCTCCATAAAACTCTGAAAAAGAAATAGAGTTACAGTTCTTAAGTGATACTACTGAATAAAATGCATGTTTGCTTTCGCAGCTTGAAGGTGAGATGAACCTTGCTCCAGGATTTCCCATCCCTCCTAACTCAGACTACAAGACGTACCATACTTACATTGACGAGGTGTTACCTCCAGAGAGCCCCTACCTGTACGGTTTGCACCCTAATGCTGAGATCGGCTTCCTGACTCAAACTTCCGACAACTTGTTCCGTACCGTGCTGGAGATGCAGCCTAGGGATGCTGGCGCAGGAGGAGGTGGAGGACAGACTCGGGAAGAAAAGGTAATCAGAATTAAAGTTCTTTCTAGGTTATCCACCACTTTTCTCATGCTGCATTTAGGGAGAATTGGACTTAAATCTATTCTGCAAGTTCGGATCGCAAAAGTACTGCTTAGTTATAAAGTGATGTAATCCTCACGGTAAATGTTGAATTTGAGAAGCAGAATATTGCCTTTTGGGTGTAAATTGACCACTGATTTTACCTGGTTTTGTTACAGGTTAAACAAGTTTTGGACGAAGTGTTGGAGAAGTTGCCGGACGAGTTTAACGTGCCGGAAATGATGGCTCGTGTTGAAGATCGCACACCTTACACTGTAGTTGCCTTCCAAGAATGTGAACGAATGAATATCCTGACAAGCGAGATCAAACGTTCGCTCAAAGAACTAGATTTGGGTCTCAAAGTAAGTACTATAGACTTTTGTCGTGTTGAATAATAATGTAACCTTGTTTTGACCCAGGTTTTCCTTCGTGTAGATTTTAACTCTCTGTGCCTTGCAGGGTGAGCTGACCATCACCGCTGACATGGAAGAACTTGGCAATGCTCTCTTCCTGGATGACGTCCCGGAATCCTGGACGCGCCGTGCTTATCCATCCATGTCAGGCCTGGCTGCTTGGTTTGTGGACCTGCTGTTGCGAATTAAAGAGCTAGAAAGCTGGACATCGGACTTCTGTCTTCCAAATGTTGTTTGGTTGTCCGGTTTCTTCAATCCTCAGTCTTTTCTGACAGCCATCGAGCAGTCCATGGCGCGAAAGAACGAGTGGCCTTTGGACAAGATGGCACTCCAGGTATATTTATGTACCGGGTTAAAAGATTTAAAATCTTTAACTTGGTTCGTCTCTTACCAACCATTCCCGACCGAGGATTCAACGTTTCCACTTGTATATACTTTGCTAAATTAAATCTCTTGCAAAAAATGTGTTTTAAACGTCGTGTCGCATAAGGCGTTCAAAGCATAGATGGCGTCAAAGACAATTCTTTTCAAATAACTTATCACGAGTGAGAAAAAGCAACATAATTTATCAAACCTATGCTTTCTAGAACTGAAGTGTATCTTACTTTGCATGGTAGTGACATCTATAAACTTCCTAAACAAGAAACAAAAAGCTTGCTTAAGGCTCGAGGAGTACAGTTTTTAAAATATATATTTCTTCATTCCATGTTGTTGTTGATCATCCTTTCTAGATTTAAAATGTTAACATTTACTTATGATACTAATATAATTTATCAGGTGGATGTCACGAAGAAAAACAAAGAAGATTTCAACAGTCCGCCCAGAGAAGGGGCTTACGTACACGGTCTGTTTATGGAGGGCGCCCGGTGGGACACACAAACTGGCATGATCGCAGAATCGAGACTGAAAGAGCTGACGCCTGGTATGCCTGTGATGTTCATCCGGGCCATTCCAGTCGATAAACAAGAAACTAAGAACGTATATGAGTGTCCTGTGTACAAGACGCGACAACGAGGCCCGACGTACGTGTGGAACTTTTTCTTGAAGACCAAGGAATCTCCTGCTAAATGGACACTAGCAGGGGTTGCTTTGTTGCTGAGCGCGTGAACAAGTGTGTTTAATTCAAAGTACTTGAAGATTTTAAGCGTTAGCCCATTGATTAGATGCTTTTTTCTACTCAGACTTCAGATTTGATCGTAGTTGACCCTGTTTTATATTATGTGGAGGATGTACGTACCATATTACTTCCCTATAATGCTTTGTTTCTTTCTGTTTAAGCTTTTTCCTTTTGTTTCTTATTCATTTTTTTCTCTCTCTCTCTTTTTCTTATCATTGCACTGTGGCGATAGGAAACTGTTCAGTTCTTTATTAAAAGTAGCCATTACCCCTTACGCGACACAAAATTTGAAGACATTTTTTGCCAGTGAGTTTCTTAATTTTCTTAATCTAGTGTTCTGTATCGTTTTTCTAACTTCTTCGCAAATAAACTTACTTCACTCTCTTTTGTTTTCTTCCTTTAACTGATTTTTAACAGTACAATCGTTTTAGCAAAACAACTTATTTTGTATTCATGCATAATTTGTCAGATATTTTCACAAAATTGAGTGTAAGATTTAAAGCCATTATCATTATGCTGTATTAAGTGTTATTACATCTGTCACCTTGATTTTTGAGGCACTTTCAAAGTGTGAATCTATTTATGTGTTAGAATTGTTTGTGGAATAAAAAAGTCATACTGAAAATTTATTTGGTGGGTTACTTTTTTATCTAGAGTTGTCAAAATAATTCTCATGATTCACCAATGAAGCAAATATTTGAAATGAAAAGAACGCGAATGTTTGGACCAGCAGTAGTGACCTCAAAATTTCTTCATCGTCCGAAAGTTAGGCCGTGAAAAAAGTGATATTGTTTAGACTATGAGTAGTTTTTTTTTTCTCTCAAAATGGAGCATGAGCTTGGTGACCGAACCCCTTCCCTTTGCGTTTGCTTTCCGTCTGCACTCTTCCAACCGAAGCACAAAGAACAGAACAAACGAAGTTGTACAGAAAGAGATATACTTTGTATTTCTTTGCACATGAACCCAAGTTGTCGGTGGTTGGCACTGGAACCCTTAGCGGAACCTTGATCATTAACAATATGATGAATCTGGACAGGATGAATATACATTTGAGAACGAGTTTAAATTGCGCGTGAAATGTGAGCCGCATAAGAAGTCAATAAAACATGAGAATGCCGCCGAGCGTAATCTGTGCGCTTTTGTGCAGTTTTATTGTGTACCGCTCTCGTACATTCATTTTAAATCGAGGATAAAGAACTTTTAAGAGTGTATGACCGATTCATGTAGCGGCCTGTTAATTGAATTTAATTAAAAAAAAAAGCTGTCTGTCATTTTGTTTTGCTTTCTGAATTTAAATGCCCTTTTCTGAAACCAGAGTGAAGATGTCATTAATTAACTGTAAACAACAGTTTCATTCAATCATCGGGTGGTAAATTTCATCCCAACATGTATCATTCTAGAATGTAATACATGGTCTTATAATCGTGAAATTATTGAATAAATGTTCATTAAACTGGAGAGATTAAGTTCAGCATTTCCAGCTTGTAATGACTTAGCAAAACAGACCCACCCGTGCGAGGAACATGTAATCTCCATATAAGGTAATAATATCCATGTTTGGGTTTTTTCGTTACTGGAAATCCCGTATGTTTCTTTAGCTCCCTCGTGTTGTTGTTTTGCTTTTGATCGTTTTTCTTGTGCAACGCAAGGCAAGGCAATTTGGAATCTGGCTGTCAGCCGAAGATGTCTTCACCTACCCAAGATCAGGAGAGTGATGCTTTGGCCCTGTTAGCTCTAAAATCAGGCGCTATTAATCCTATGAAACAAATGTGGGCCGGTGTCAACACTGTGACTCCAATAGCTAAACTTGAAGGTCGCGAGTTCGAATATTTGGTTCGGCAGAGTCGGATTATCATCGGACGAAACAGCAGTCTTGGGAGCGTAGACGTCAATATGGGCCATTCCAGTTTCGTTTCGAGGAAGCACTTGCAGATAAAATTTGAAAATCAGGAATTCTATCTCAGCTGCAATGGGAAGAACGGAATATTTGTTGACGGTGTTTTCCATCGACGAGGTGCTCCTCCACTGAAACTACCCTACGTGTATGTATACAAACTTTTACAGTTTGTCGAATTACTCTTCGTTTTGTTAACTGGCCTAATTTTGTATTGTGCTTAAACGAGCTTGGTTTAAATTATATAATCTGTATTTTCAGTTGTGTACTACGATTTCCATCCACGAATGTGAAAGTTCGTTTCACGTCGTTGGTTGGTGACAACACTCCGAAGCGCGTACCGAGTCCCCCAAGAACAAAAGTTTTACCACCTCTGCGCATAAACATCCCGCAATCAGATTCTAACTTCGCCTCTCCTATTCCATCTCCAACAGGAACTATAAGGTATGGAACAATTAAAGTTGCAGCTCTCTTTGTTATTCTGTGCGTGTGCATTACCAGCAGTCGATAAAAACTGTAGGGATCATAAGCGTAAGCACATTCACTCAGGATAAGTTTGTTTTGTGCTTGTGTTAGTTTACGATTTTTCATACGTGTGTTTTCACTATTATCTCTGCATCTCTTGATTTCCTTCTCTACTGTTTTATGAGAATTAACGAATGATTTAACCCAAGGGCTAATATAGCTTACCAATATGAATAAAGCTGTGTTTATTTCGTGTATACTACAGACATGGGGATTTGGGGTCAACTTTCTTCCTGATCCATAGAAGAATATTATTTATCTGGGAAAAGGAATCGTCTGTAGATCGCGAAATGCTAGAAGGGACAGGTTGCTTTTGTTTTTATGGGCACGTGTTGTGGTAGAAATTGCAAGTGAGTTGGTTACTTTATTTTCTAAATTTAGTAAGAGCCTAATCTCTTGCCTTTGACGTATGTTTTACCAGGTTTTGAGACATTTTATTTGTCGTTACCGAAATCCTAAGGCAAGATTCTTGTTCTCGACCATATCATTGTGCACACAGACAACGAAGCGGTTAAAACACTCAGTTTAATGATTTCAATATATGTTTCGCAATCGCGTTTGCTATGGAAATGTATTTCCGTTGATCGGTCATGCGGTCGGCGAGGTTACTTACATCACAATGTCCGTTTCATGTTTTGTCTGCGCATGCTAGTGTTTATCTACTTTTTGCAATGACTGGGGTTGATTTGTCATAAGAAATAAAAGAAATGGCATCATCTTGGCTAGGTTCGACTGAGCTATTTGTAGCTGGAGGCGAGGGACTGTTACAACGCGTTCTCGTTACAAAGCAAAGTGTCAAGACATTCAATTTGGAAAAAGCAAACACGTACTCCACTCCTGTGTTTCCAGTTCACAATTTGTACAGATACTTCAACATTTTGTACAATTTATCCTTATGGCACGCGTGTAGAATAAACGCTGCGGGAGCTTTTCCTGATAAATCGTTGTGGTCTGATTTCCCCCTTAACGACAGATGAACTGACTATAAAATCAATGAAGTCCTTTTTCAACAAGATATACGATGACAGTCAAACTTAGCAGCGTTGATTAAAGCTGACTTTTTTGGGTTGTCTTGAATTTTTTGAGTTTGAAGTCAAAGGGTATTGTTTGTTTGTTTTGAAACCATAATCATTTAATTTCTTATTACAGAATAATTTTAACAGTTGAGTGAACTGTGAAGAAATTATTGGACAAGGCAAAATAATTGACCAACTTGCCCGAGAAAAAAATATTGCTTGTTTTGTTTTATGTGTGGTTTTATGAAGTAAGTGATAAGTTTACTAATTTGAAGATGGAAAATAAACAGCTAATGTACTATTTTTGTACTTGATTATGTCATGAATGTTTAAGTAATGTGCAGATGTTATTTTCTTTGATTTTTTATTATTTTGCTCTGGTTAGAAAAATATATGATCGGATGTTGTAAATGCGTCATTGTTGTGGAGTTTTAACAGTTGCTACACTGAGAATGATTGTCTTAAAGTCCTTTAAAATAATGATGGATTAATGGTATCTGTGGGAAGGTATTATTTGTAGCAGAATGTTAATTAAGAAAATGTGGGCATCCTGTCTATTCACTCAAAGCAAGGTACATTTTTTGTGAGAACAAAAATTTACCATGTAGCTACAGCTTTTGTTTTCTAAGTACTGAGGACAGACCCAGGAAAATTAAATTGTCTTAAAAACAAGTACAGTTTCATCCAATTTTTACAGCTGTGACTCTTGATTTAGAAGGTTTAAAGAAACAAGTTTACTGAATCAAAGTTTTCTTCAGGTCAGAATTGTTTCCCCTTCTACAAACATAATAGGTGTTACATGAAATGTTTCATGTCTTTTGGTTTGTAATGTTGTGCTTTCCAATTTTAAGATATTAGTCTGCATGTCTTCCTTCCTAATTCTGCATTGTTTGTGTAGTTATCACAGGGAACATTTTGTTTTGGTTTTTTCTGTCCCAAATCACTTTTACTCAATTTTTTCCTATTCTGCCTAAATTACTTTGGACAAACTTTTAATTGCTTCCAGTGAACAGTGTTCTTTCTCTTCCTTTTGCTGTTATGTTTCCAATTACAGTAAGTAATTTTCATTTTTGTAAATTATAATTTATTTGTCTGAAACATTTCTCAAAGAGGATTGTTTTGAACAGCTTTTATTACCATAATGAAAGATTAAGATGAAAGATATCCAAATCATATTTTTGTGTTTCATCTGTGTGACCTGGCATTGTTAATCAACAAGGTAAACACTTTCAAAAAATGAAAACAGGGTTTTATGGATTCCTAGTTTTATTCATTTTGAGAGTATTCAAAATGTGCAATTAAATTATCAGTGAGTTTAGTTTGGGTTGAAAAATTTTCTTGTTGAACAAATTTTGACCAGTTATTCAAGTGGCAAATAGTAAAAAAATCTGTTTTGGACAAAACTTGTTTAAATCACCTCAAATCAAAGAAATAATAATCATCCCATGCATTGCAACTTAATCTGAAAGAAACTATGGCTGCCATATCATATCATTTTGGCTTTTTAAACTCATTATTACAGTTTCATACAACAGCTAATTTGGCACTCTGCCAGCCAAAGTTTAATAAATTGGACATTTACTGTTCTTTTGATGGGAGTCCTGTTAATTAATATCTCACAATTAATTTAGAAAAAGTTAGTTATCATTCATTTTGTTTAAAAAATTTGGCTCTATAATAATAACTTAATTTAAATGATTTAAAATTTAAATTTTTAATGCACATAGAAGTATTTTTTGTGTGTTCATTGAGGAGATGGAAATATGTTTTTTTCAGTCTTCAAGTGAGAAAAAAACAGATAAATAGGTGATTTTTTTCTTAATTTCAAAATTTTCTTTTTAACTTAAAGATAATTGTGTTTAAATCAAGCAATGCGTTTTAAAATTATTTGATTTGATTTGACTCTGAAATAGGGTCAGAGTACTTGTGACCAGGCACAGGATTTTGTACACTAACGCTTTTTCGTTAAACGGATGAAAATAAACGGTTTGTAAATGGATAATAAACGGGTAGTAAGAGTGTTTAAACGGTTTGCATACCCATTTAAACGGATAGTCCAAAGCGTTAAACGGTAGAGCAAAGTCCAAAAACGGATTCCGTAAACTGTTAAACGGCCGAGAAAAAAAATAAACTGATGGCTTAAAACGTCAAATGGTTGAGCAGAATCGTTTAATCAATAGCTTAAAACGTTCAGTTAAACAGATGGACAAAAACCTTGAACAGATCAGGAGGGCTAAAGAACAGCGGGATAAGCCATGCACATAACTAACAGAAACCGTTGTGAACAATTATACGAATAATGTTGTTCTTGCAGAACACTGACGTTTCATGCTAATATTATATTCGACTGACACCAATAGAAAACAAAGTAAAATTAAATTACTAGCCTGTGATTAAGCTATCCACTGACGAGTAAAGCGAGCGGAGAGTGAGTCTCACTCTGGAGAGCTCGCAATGCGTTTGAACATTTGCATAAAATATAAGCAGAGGAAGCAATCTGTCAATCGTACCATGCAAACTAAACATTCTCGACAGAAAAAAAAATTAGAATTGAGAAGCAGTCTTTTTTTTTTTTTTTCATGTTCCTACATTGTTTCTTCTACGTATTGACCGAAATGAAATCGCACTATCAAGTGAAAAACGTTAAGAAATGGATTATATGTAGGTAAAAATAGCCACCGATTTTGTAGATTTCACCATCGGTCAACTATCAAATCAATTTTGCATATGCAACTTTCTTTCGCTCATGTTTCATCTAGCGTTCGATTTCGTAAAGTAATTATAGCTTTTATAAAGCCATGTTTGTTTCCTTTCAATCGATGGAAATAAAAGATGAGAAACCAATAGCCACCGACTCGGTAAATAGTTTTGCCGTACACGTCTATCGAAATAAATTTGCGTAAGCATGAAAACAAATCTCGCTCTTCTCGTGTTACTTAACGAATATCATTCTGTTTTCGTAAGGTAATGCGAGCTCTCGTGTCTCAATATCTGATTGAGAATTCTTCTAATTGAAGACCTCATACCAGAGATTTGCAAACAGTAAGTTGTAGCGAAGACCAACAGAGCCACTCGATCGAAGCGTGATTGATTTTGAACGGGTTCTTCTTGGGACTGTTTTATACCGTTGCTCTTCAAAAACATTGAACGGATGCAAGTAACTGTTAAACGGATGGATTTTTTTTTTTAATGGATAGGTTAAACGTTTTGTCAAAAACGTTAAACGGATGAGCAAAGCGTTTAAACGGATGAAGAAAGCATTTAAACGCTTTGATAATCTATTTTAAACGGATAATAAACAGATAGTAAATGGATTATTTCGTTAAATGGTAAAGCGTTAGTGTACAAAATCCTGTGCCCGGTCACACTTTATTTCACTTTCCATCTTTTCATTGTGAGAAAACAAGACTTGGTTGCTTCTCTTCTTGTGCATTTCTTGATACTTCCTTGTGAGATGGTTCTTGATATAGTGAACCTCCTTGCTGAGTTTCACTTTGCATTTTGTTTTCTTTGCAAACCTGTTGTTTGACCTGATATAACAGGCTGTGATGTGATAATTGATATTTTCCCCTTGCAGTGTGCCAAACTCCTGTCCTACTAGTCCCCGTGGAGATGCCAATCACACCTATGCTCCAAACTTGCATGCTGTGGCAGAGTTAGCTGCACAAGACGTCCAAGCTTCTACAGAGGATGACAAACCCAACCCCCCTGGAGGGGAGGCAGGCAGCAAAGATGACGGCAAGCCACCCTTCTCATACGCTCAGTTGATAGTTCAAGCAATATTATCTGCGCATGATAAGCAACTAACTTTGAGTGGTATCTACACTCATATCACCAAAAACTACCCTTATTATCGCAGTGCTGACAAAGGCTGGCAGGTAAACCTCACACTTTGAATTTTATAAAGAAAATAATAAGATTAAAAGCTTCAATTGCTTTAAACTGAAACACTTCAGACAGTAAAAATTAATTTCAGTCATCATTTGAGTAGAGTTTCATTATTTAAGGTAAATGTTTTTGTTTTCTGATTTTCACTTTTTTCAGGATGCTAAATTGTAATGAAAGAACCTTTTTATACACTATTTCTCAGAGGAATATCAGAAAAGATTTTGCATGAAGCAATGATGCACTAAAGTGAAATCAGTTACTTACATGCATGTGGTCATTAAAAACCAGCAGAAAATCCAAGGAATGCTATGACCTCACACAATTTAATTTTCAGAGTTCTTCCATTGTGCTCCAACAATTTGGCTGCAGTTTTTCCTAAACTTTGATATCCTCTGCTAATAACACTATCTGAGGACTCTTAATAGCCTTTTTATTACTTTGAAATATTCAACAGAATTCCATTCGTCATAACCTATCATTGAACCGCTATTTTGTGAAAGTACCACGTGCACAGGATGAACCAGGAAAAGGCTCCTTCTGGCGGATTGACCCATCATGTGAGCAGAAGCTAGCAGAGCAAGCATTCCGGAAACGTCGACAGCGAGGTGTACCATGTTTCAGACCACCTTTCTCTCAACTGTCTTGCAGGTATATAGTTAAAGGGAAAGCAGCTGATGTCCCCTTGATGCTCACCTATTACTCAGAAAACAGAATTTTAATACCCTTACCAAAAATTATTTTAGATAGAGGTAGTTTCCATTAAATGTAAGTAAAGACTGGGTGAGCAGTCAATTTTGAAGGAGAGGGAAAAAGTGATTGGCTGCTTTATGCCATCTCCTGTTTCTCCATGGCTCTGTCCCACAACATCGTGGGAGAATACAATATGAAAATCTCAGAAGCTTTGATATTAACAAGATGTGTAAGAGTTCCACATTGTCAATTGCTGTATACACAAAGTATTTTTTTGGATCATAACTGATTCATCTGACTCCTTAGGTCAGCACCAGCATCTCCCACTCATGGTCTTCAGTTTCATGCTCCCTCTGCTCCAGTGACTCATGTACCACGAGAGAACTCCCCAACCAAAACGGTGACCCAGGCAGTTGATGCTACAGGATCTCAAGCCAAACCAACCCCTACCTCACCTCCTATCATTCCAGCATCTGGACTTCCACCTCCTGTGCCCTCTTTACCTCCAACAGCCCTCAAACAATCAGCCGCATTACAGGCAATTGCTGCACAAATGGCAGGAGCTGCTCTGCCTGTCAGCGTGATCAAGTCTTCTTTGGAGGCTGTGAAGGAAGGGGATGGAGCTGAGTCTGAGAAGAATGGATTTTCTCAGTCGTCAGGAGATGAGTCGCCTGTAGAGAACACTCTTCAACCAGATGCAAAAACAGCTGGCAACAAACCTGTGATCTCTACTTTAGTAAACCCAATACAACAACCAACCCAACAACAAGTACAAAAACTACAACAAGATAAAAAACAACACCAATTGCCACAACAGCAGCAGATTCCTCTTCAGTTTTTAGCAGGAGCAGCTGCTCCTAGTGCAGGTAAGTGTAAAAACAGCAACAGCTTGTTTTTGGTCAAGTTGGTCGTGTTGTAAGCCATTGATTGATCAAAAATAATTTGGATATATCAACAAAGTTGAAATGGTAAGTTGGCCACCGTAACGATTACAAAAGCTGACATTTCGAGCGTTAGCCCTTCATCTGAGTGAAGGGCCGACGAAGGGCTAACGCTCGAAATGTTAGCTTTTGTAATCGTTACGGTGGCCGACTTACCATTTCAACTTTGTTGGTATATCCAGATTGATCAAAAAGTCAGTTAGCTGGTCTGTAAACCAGTAAATTTATCTTGCAATCCAAGTTTTTTCAGATGTAGCAAAATTTAAACTGATGGCTTAAGTTTTTTGTTTTCTATTGGTGTCAGTCGAATATAAAATTAGCATGAAACGTCTCTAAGAGACATCTAACGTCCTAAGTTAGATGTCTCTAACTTAGGAAATATTTTTATCTTTTTATTTCTATCAGTATTTATAAACAGCGTAGTGTCAGTGTGCTTTTGTGTTTTTCAAGTTGCTATTTTTGTGTTTTGAAGGAAAATCATATGTTTTGGGATGTCCTAATCTCTTTTAGATTGCCAGGTTTCGACTGCATACTGCTTATCTTCAGGCAATTGCCTGAAAGTGACTAGTTGTGTATAGAAGTAGACTTTTTAAAGAAGGTAAGTAGTATGCAGTTGAAACATTGCAAACCACCTCAGAAATGACTATGTGGCAAGGCAAATAACTACACTCCACTAAAAGAGTATTCAACATGGTGAATAAAGGCAACCTTTTTATGATAATTTTCTTGTTAGGTGGCTTGCTCACTCCCATTCCTACACCAACAAATGTCTCTCCAACTGGCACTCAGGATATGTCAGTCAAACCACAGATCCCAAAAGTTCCCAACCCTCTGCCACTTCCTATCGTAACAACTGGAGCACTCACTCCTGACTCCTCTCCTCTTGGGGTGTTGTCTCCAGCTGCCACTACAGCTGCAGTTTCCATGGCAATGAATGGTGCCAAGCGATCATTAAGCACAAGTCAACCATTGACCAACAGTGAAGAAGAACATGAAATAAAGCGTCAAAAATTATCTCAGCCAAGTGCTGCATTTCAGGGTAACCATTCCCAACCAGACTGCTGATAAAGGAAAGCTCTAGCCTTCACACACATCAACTTTCTCAAGGTGTTAAGGCTGCTAAGTTACTGCCATTATTGTTGTGTACAGTTAGTAGTTAAGGCACCAATCATTTATCGCAGACATAGCGACTGACCAGAAATCAGAAATCATCAGATGAGGAGGTGTTTGACATGTTAACATACACTTGACAGGACCAGGTGTATTCTTTAAACAACAGTTTTTTTCCTGATTTCATGCTTATAAAGTTGTGAAATGTGTTTTGCAAAGTGTGAAAGATGAAAGCTACCAAGCGTCATGGCACTAGACATCGTGAGTGGACTAGTGGTGAATTTTGGGAACCTGCTTGTTGGTCTGAGGTGAAAAAACAATGGGCACTGGACTAAGTGATGTCTTGTGCAGAGAAACAAATGTTCTGTTTAACTGGTATCATTTATTAGCATGCAGAGCACTTCAAAGGGTGAGAAGTTAAAGATCAGAATGAACAAGTTAGGATTGTACAATACCTAAGCATGTGTACAGATGCCATTTTTCTGTTGAGAGTGGAATGGTTGTCTCTAAGTGGGCTGGATCTACAAAACATACAATGAAGTTTATATCGGGATATATCCACTGAGATGCGTGAATAATGTATGCAACCACCTTACAACATTACAAAGCTGCAGCACATTGTGTGTTGGGCTTTCAACATGTTTTTTTGGGCTTCGTTGCTGATCAGAATACTGGTATTCTTATAAATTATCAGGGAAATGTGTTTAAATGTGAACATTTCATATGAGTATGCTTAGTTCTTACCCTGTCAAATGGTAATTATAATTTAGCTGTTCTTAAATACTTTGAAAGTGTTTCATTCTTGAAAGACTGGGTTTTGCTCTCAAGGAAGTTATTAATGTAAGGCCTAGCAGGATGTATTGACAGAATTGACAGTGAAGAAAGCCAAAACAGTTTCAGGTGTTATCTGTGCAAAGTTGTAGCTATTTGGTCTTCATTAAATCTTCCTATGTCCCATGGTGCAATGTTCAGTTTTTTTTAGAGCTTGCAAATAATTCATGCTGTTGCTGAGTTCAGGCTGAAAAGATCAAGGCAGGGTTGGCATTTCTCTCTCAGGTGCATGAATGCTTTATTTCTTCTTCTGTAAGTTAATCACTGAATTCTGTTACAACTGAAGTATTGAGTAGAAAATGAAGGTTCATACTTTTTTTGCTGTGAGGAGCTGTCCTATAATGAAGCAGAATTGACATTTTAAGTTTTAGTAATATTTGGATCTTACAGGAAAAAAAAAACTGATACATATTTCCTGAAAGGCCAAAATAAGAGAGGAAATTTAAATGTGTTATTACAATCATGATAGATTTATGTTAAGCTCTTCTTTTTTAAAACAAATTTCTATGAGTGTCCCCAGAAACCTTTTCATTAAATTATTGAATTAAGAATTGTTTCCCATGGAAAAGAACTATCATAGGGCAACAACCATAGCAGATCATTATTAACTAAAACATTATTTCACAATTCATCTTTCACCATGTGAGTCATGAAAAAGTCAGTGTGATGATAATACAGCATTATATTTGTTCAGTAAGGTTGGAGTAGCATAGATATGTTTTAAGGGTCACAGCAACACTCATCCATCAAATTGAACTCCATTGTTATAAAAATTGCAAATTGAAATTATAATTTTTCTATGGCCTCTTAGATCCCAACTTAGATGTTGTACAAATGGTGGCAACTCTCTATCAGTTAGTGACGCACATACATGAATGTCAGTCAGATTATTGTTGTAAGGTATATTTAAGTTATCATACTTTTAATAATAGTAGATTGGTACCTAGGGTGGCAAGATGGTCAAGGAACTTCTAGCAGTGTTAAAAATGCCACGATTACTCCTGGAAAATTGTCGGTCAAAGGTGATGATCACTTTGTGGGGTCAGCAGTTGAAGATCAGATTAAGAATTTTATTTTCTCCTCCAGGTTCTCAACATCTCCTTCAGAACAAGTTTATTGAAGTTTGTGTTATTTTAAGTAAACATCTTTCTAAGTTTCTCCCTGTTCTCACTGCCTTCTTACGGAATAGAATTTGTGTGAAAAAGTTATTTTTAAATCTCCTTGGTAAATGGTGGAGTGTAGTTTCCAAGTCTTGTTGAGTAATGTGAAATTGTCAGAAGCAGTATCCTTTTCCTATTAAGTTTTGATGTAATTTTTTTATCTCAAAAATGAAGAAAAGATTTTAATGAGTTTTCTAGTAAATGCCACAACTACTCTTGTCAGCCAGTCTCTCAGTATTTTGGGTACTCAAACAAACCCCAATAGTTATTATTGTTCAAATAATTTAAATTTGAAATCAGGTATTACAACTTATGGAAAGTTCAGGGCCAAAGTTGTTTCTTTGACAAAATTTAAACAGGATTCTCTACCATGGATTGTCAAGCCTTAATGGTGGACTGATAAATTATTAAACTTCGTCTGTCTGGAAGAGTTATTTGTGAAGTATGAGTTAACTGATCATTAAATGAACCTTTTGAAGGTGAAAATGCGTGCAAGAGTTCTTTTATTTGCTATTTGAAAAATCTGTTCTTGTTAAACCATCAAGGTTCTTTACCCTTGAACTCTTAGTGATAAACTTGTGACTTCTCCCTTTTAACACCCATACATTATCCAACAAGCAGGTAATGAGGGGACTGGAACTTATCAGGGAGAAGTTACCGGTATTATCTTGATTTCAAACCAATTTCTTGTGACCAGTCTACAGGGAAATGTGTAATAGCCAGAGGGGAGAATTAATGATCACATCTTTGGAGTTCAAGGTTTGAAATGAAGACAGAGATTTAATTTTCCCTCCAAGTTGCTGTTTGTCCTGTCACCTTGTTTTCTAGATGTGTTGAAATTGTTAAAAGAAGCTTGGAGGTCATCTATAGGGTGTAATTGAGAAGTGTACTCTAAGACTTCTATTGTAATTGTATTGGTAAAGCTCTAGTCTTGGGTAAGATGAGCTTTATTTACTATTAACTGAAAAAAAAAAGAAAACAAAACAAATCAAGTAACAGTTTCAAAATCTAATTCCAGAGCAGATTTCCTTTACTTTTCCAACATTTAATTTGAAACTGAATGAATTTTCTAGATACCACTGTCTTTCTAATGTGAAAATGTAATCTGTTCAAGAAAAAGATCCACTCACCTAAAAGGTTACTTTGCAAATAATTTTTTTCAAGAATAACTTTATTAACTCTTATTATAAAACAGTTCTAACATAATTTGAAATAATGATTAAAAATCTTTTGTTAAGGATACCCAACATTATCAAAACTCAGCTGCTTATGATGAATATTAACATGCAACCAGTAAAAACATTTGCAACCACTTAAGGAAAAGCCGTCCCTGATTCCAAGGATATGGAATACTTTCTAAGCTGAATAATAGGTGAGCAATGAGGTTAATAATGATAATGAGCACAAAGCTTGGACTCATTAATGAGATCTGAAAATTTTTCAAAAATTCCATGTCTAACTAATTTTCATGATTGTTTAAAAGGTAATATGATGTTATGTCAAACCTCCAATGAAAGTTCACAGAGACCTCCCAAATTTTTAAGAAATTATGTGACAATCCCAAACTAATATTAAATTTTGTATGTTACAATTAGGACAAATTGTTTTACTTTTCATGTCTGGCAACCTAATCGATAATGGAAAAGATTTAGATTTTACAAAGATAATATAAATCTGGCCTAATAATCGAGGGAAGTCAAAGCCATGCTCAGCTAGCAGAAAGTTTTCTTTAAATTGAGGTACAAAATTTCAATGTATTAGGAGAAGATAAAAGTATACTTAAACTTCATAATGCTGTCCCTTCAGCAATAATGTATGGCTGTAAATCTGCCTTAAATATCTTTTGTGTGTGTAGGAATCATGTGAACAAAGTTATTTACAAATAATTTGGATATATCAACAAAGTTGAAATGGTAAATTGGCCACTGTAACGATTACAAAAGCTGACGTTTCAAGCGTTAGCCCTTCGTCGGAGCTCCAACGAAGGGCTAACGCTCGAAACGTCAGCTCTTGTAATCGTTACGTTGGCCAATTTACCATTTCAACTTTGTTGATATATCCAAATTATTTTGTTACCCCCACTGACGCAGCCCCAAACAGTTTCTTTTGAAACTATCGGCCTTTATTTACAAATACTTGCAGATGAATCTCAGCATAATCAAATTGACCATAAAAAAGAATTGTTTTTCTCTGTCTTCACAAAACACTATACTAAAACGTCTTAAATCACTGCTTGGCAGTTTGAGGCAATAGTTTTGGTACAGCGTGTGGTAAATATGTGCATTATGCAAAGGTACAAGTGAAATTCATGAAAAAATACTAGCTTTAACACAGCAATTTGAGTTGTTACACCTAGTGAAAGCTGCCTCTTATTGGGGCCCCAGCCAACACTTGTTGGACAGTTGAGAACTGATAGCAATCCCGGCAAACAGCCATGTATTTCTCAGCTCCCCCTATAACCTCAACCTGGGGATGCAATCAAAGACCAAATTGTCTGGTTAGCCTTTGAAGCTGAGTTGGGGTGCACATTGGGTGCTAACTAAAAGCCTCTGATATTACAATGTGTTCTTTTGACTGACAAATTATAGTATACTTAAGAAACAGTTAATAACAATATCAAAATGATTTCTTTCCTCACTTCACATGATAAGTATCGTGAGGAACATGGTAAACTGAAGAACAAGCTCACTTCACTTTAAGAGCAAGGTCTAGGTTTAATTGCTGGGGTCACTGTGGTTTTTTTCTTGTATTACACACATGACACTCAGCCTCCAACAAGGACTGAAAAGGGGAGGGTTGTGGAAATTTGTCACCAAAACCTGTCAGACTGCTACTGAAAAATGTTAAACCTGTGATATTGTAAATTGGCCACCGTAACCGCCATAATGAATAAAAAAGCTGATGTTTCAAGCGTTCGCCCTTTGTCATTCGCTCTGATGAAGGGCTAACGATAGAAATGTCGGCTTTTTTATTCGTTACGGTGGCCAATTTACAATTTCAACTTAGTTGATATAACCAAATTACCTTGTTACCCCCACCAACGAAGCACCACAGTTTCTTTAGAAACTTTCAGCCTTTAAACCTGTGATAGATTACCATGCTATCCAGGGAAAGTAGCAATGTTTTGTCTCTGTTTCATGTAAAGTAAAACCACTGTGAGCTTATTGAAAACAACACTTGTACCTTTGTCTCCTCCCCCAATCGTTTTGTGAATGCCGCATCTTTAAAGCAATGCATACAGACTGCATTAAGTTTGACAACACTCTCTGCAAGAGGAACAAGATCCAGAACAGCTCCAAAGGCCTGTAGAGATTGAACAAGTAATTATTTTTAATTTCTTAGATCCTAGGAACTTGTGGTGTTTATCATGATGAACAAATTTTATCCCTATATTTGTGTCTCATTTATAACTTAAGAGGGTGTAATTAACTCTCTTTTATAAATCTACAGCCTCATTTCCTTTATTCCTGACACTTGTGTTTGAGTTACACCTGACACTTTAAGAAAAGGTTGGATGTAAGTTACTCTATACACTGTTTACCTTCCTTTGAAAGGTTCCATCTAATGCAGCAACTATAACAGTTTTACCAAGAGAAGCCATTTCTTCTGAGAACTCTACAATGTCTGGAAACTATGGACAGGATATAAACTACAGTAAATAATGGTTTCAAATTCACAACAATAATACATAGAGTGTACCAGCATGGAGCAGAATAGATTAGAAAAATATAATTCCAAGACTTACAAATTGTCCTTCATCAATTCCCAAAACAGAATAATCTATGGCTTTTTTCCTAATATCGTTTAACACTGAGCAAGCAGAGGCTCGAAGGCTTTGCCTGAAATAGACAAAAAAAAACTATTACATTATCAGAGTTTCCTAACCATTTTCCCTGCATTACCGCAGTAGGGTAGGACTAGAACGGAACATACGCGAACCATGCGAGTAGTCCACCCAATAAATCCCACCAATCCCACCCCAGGGTAGGACATCCATCACACAGTAATCTTGTGCAAGGGAAATTAACATCTCCTACCCCTAACCCTGTAGGAGATGGGACCTCTATTTATTCATCCCTATCCGAGAAGACTAGAATATCTAACCATTTCTTGACGTTGTAGAAAGGTAGCATATTCTTCTCAATTATTTTAAGACCTTGAGTGTTGGTCCAGCCGGGGCTCGAACCCTCGACCTCCCGCACAGCAGTCCAGCGCTCTATCCATTGAGCTAACTGGGAGGTGGTTAGCTCAATGTTGCGATTGAAAGATGTGTTGTGTTACTTGGTTTGTGAACCCTTTTTTAGTAAGTTTTCATGTAATAAAGCTTTGCAATAGTTTAACAGTCAACAGAAAGGTAAAGTTCACTCAAATTTTGGCACAAACAATATTATCTTGGTTACTTCTCACATTGTTATTCATTAAGTTGAAAAGACAGATACATTTACATGATCTTGTGTTTTCCTTCAAAACCATACTCAATATTTAGTTCTTGTTAACCGAGCAGGAGGTCTGTATGGGAGAATCTTGACCGAGGTTGCCAGTACAGACCGAACGCAGTGAGAAGGTGCTCTTTTCCAGTTTAATTTACGCACACAATAAACCAGCTCATGGTCACTAAAATGGGTGGAGACTACCCCCGACTCACACACATTTTGCGGGCAACTGACAGCGACTAAATCAATAAGTGACTTAGAGTTTTTAGTAATCCTTGTGGGCTGGTCGATTAGCTGCTTGATATTTAAACTCCTGAATAGCGATTTAAGTTGTTTACAATCAGAGTCATTTCGGTGACTAGACATAAAACAACAATTGAAGTCACCAAAAAGGAGCATCTCTTTGCCCTCAGCTGAAGCAGTATCTAAGATACCATTCAGCTTTAACATAAAGTCCTTATCGTAATACCGCGAGGTACGATCGGGTCTGTAAAAATTTCCAACAAGAAAGCTGCGTGATTTAGGAACAGCAATTTCCAGCCACATTCCTTCTACGGTGTCCAATTCAAGATCATCCCTTCGCGTAGCCACTAACTCGTCATGAACAAAAACCGCAACGCCGCCATGATTTCCCTTTCTGTCCTTCCGAAAAAGTTTATAACCCGGTATTTCATATTCACTGTCACTCCTGTCGGCCTTGATCCAGGTTTCAGACAGAGTAATTATTTGTATGCCTGACTGGAGTTCTTGTAACAGTAGGCGAAGCTGATCAATTTTATCGCCAAGGCTTTGTATGTTTTGGTGAATAAACTTGAGTCCACGGAGTTTAACAATGTCATCCAGACCATTAACAGGCCCAGGGTTAAGACTAACATCACCAGACAGTAGAACCAAATAACCTGCACACAAAGAAAGCTTGACGAGTTTAAGTCCGGCTCTTGCCTTCCAAAATGGCGGAGTTGATGGACTTGTGCTGTAGTGACGACTGGAACAGTGGTTTCGAGATAAAACGTTGAGCCTGTCACCATTAAACGCAACCAGGAGAGCCGCAGCAGGATTAGATATACGACAAACGCGTAACGTAAAGATGGTAGTTGAGAGCAGAAACAGAATACATAAATAACGAGAGAGTGCAAACGACCAGCGTCCGACCGCCATTTTGAATCTCACAACATTGTACCAGCGACCGAGGTCAAGATTCTCCTATACAGAACAACCTAGTGCGGTTAATAAGATGTTTATCAAATGGCTGTGTCTTACATGCCAATTTTTTATATTCTTTGTACCTTCTCTTTCTAGACTGGTCTAGATGGGAAAATCTTGACCGCTTTCAATCTTGATTTCAGCCAATCAAATTTGTGAATTTGGTAGTTCCCAGTCCTTGTGAGACACAGCCATATAATAAAGAGACCATAACAATCAAAATCCATATCAATTTTCCTGCCAAAATGCCTCCAAAGCGATGACCTTTGGAGTACACCCTTTTGAGTTTATAGAAAGGAATAGCCACTCTTTACCCCACCCCCTATTCTTCTCCTTTTTGAGATTCCCACAGATAAAATTTTTATTCTGGAAAGCCAAAAACAAACCTTCTCTTCACAAATGATAATTTCATTAATTCAGAGCTTACTCAACACCTTCCATTTCTCTAAAAGTTCCCTTTATGTTGGAGCATAGTTTGCGTGATCTTGCGGATGGTGATTAACATACTTCTGGTGCTGAGTACAACTGAAGCCAATCTCTCCTGTGCGCCTTTTAGTTTGGTGAACGCACTTGTTACGCGCGGCAGCGAAGGATTTTCCAATAGCATCCAGGTAAATTGTAGGTTTAAATATTCAAGCGCGGCGCTTGAATATTCGAATGCTGCTTCTTTAAGAATCTCACAAACTCACTCTGTTTGATTGAATAGGAACCGCGCTTATCTTCCATCGATCTTACCTATCGTGTGTTGCTACACCGTCTGTGTCATAGCGGTTGTCCTTCTCGTATTTGATCACCATACATGAATGGTTTGCTACCTGGTACCGCTTGATTCGTCTGAGTAACTCAGTTCTAAAAGATAAATCGGTCATGGCATAAACACGTGCAAAAATAGAGCGACTACACATAACCTTGAAAAACCTCTAAGGCATTTGTCAGTGAAAGCGGTGGGTACGGCTGTATATACATACGTTTTACCCGAAAACATCGGCCCAAAGATGACCTGCAAGAAGAAGACCAAAAGACAAAAAGTGAGCTATGATGACCTTGTAAACTTCAGTAGAAACAAATTGCAGAATTAAATCGCCATCTTGGACCTTACATCACCTGAATTTGACCTCTCAAATCCACAACACTGTGAACGTCCATGCCTGGAATTGTCACCATGGACATCTTTGAAGTTTTTGTTAGTTGTGTTCGGCACAGTACTGTTGATGAACTTCTTGTTGATGAGAGCAACGCGCCAAAAGTTTTACAAAATTCGCGCCCAAACATCTTTCCAACGACCTACTGTCTCAGTCCTCCCGAATCACGCTCTCTGAGAGGGACTGGTTAGCAGTTTATGTGGTTGCTAAGCAGTGCAAGCAACTGACAAGAAAAAAAATATGGCGGACGAAGAGCAGATCAACGTTGTGAGTATATTTATTTCGAATTTAAGTTTTGATTTTAAGTATAAGCACAATCAATTTTTGGCTTATAATAAAATTTGTGTGATTCCATCCAAAACAAAAAACAAAAAAAACTGCTGTTTTGAGCGCTTTAAAAATGAAAATCCTTTCCTCTTCTCTCTGTTTTGTGTACAGATTCGCTTCTCCGAATATAGACAAGTGTGACCTTTCTTGGCTCTGAAAGTCATTTATTTGCGTATATCTTTTATTTCGTTAGTAAGTTTGAAGCTGGGTGAAAATAAGCTAGCTAAGATGCCGCAGCTGTAGTGACAACTTTTGAGATTTTAAATTAAAAATGTTGTGAGTCATTATATATATAATGTTGACATTTTTTAATTACGATATGACTATTGTTTCTTAAATGTTATATGTGTGCAGCTAATATAAATAAAGTACAAAAATTTAATTAAGTTTGGTGTTTGCTTATAATTAACTAGTGACAATGCTGTCTTGTGTACAAGAATTGGCCATTAGGCCAATTTTTATGTTCCATCTTCTTTTACCTTATACATGTAAGTTGTATGAGGGCTAATGAGCTACAGATGGGTCAGTAAAGTTATCTCGCCTCAAACATTTTAGTCATTTACTTTTGGTAATTAACTTGACAAGTCGCTGATTATTGTTAAAAACTGATTGATAATTCTTTTGCTGGTGTCTTGCTTAATGGCTTCTCTTGTTTTCATATAGGAAAATGCGCCAGCAACGGATATTCCCAGTTCTGAGGGAGAAGTTACAGAAACCAAAGATGCAAATAATGACTCAGAGAACCCTACCTCAGACAATACTCCAGCTGAAGCATCATCTTCACAAGTACCTGATGAGTTGCCACAGGAGGGAGATAGTGCAAAGGAGACTTCAGCCGATGCTGGAGCAGCAGATGAGACAAACAAGGAGCAAGAGGAAGTTGAAGGCAAAGGAAAAGAAGATGCAATAGGAAATCCAAATCAACTAGAGGAAAGACTGGATCATTTTGAGCTTGAGGTAAGTGCTTGTGTGTTAAGGTGACACTGAGAGAAAGCATTTCCTCTTTGTCTGAAATGTATAAGTTCCAACTGAAGATGTTTTCCTTAAATTTAAACCCATCCATGGCCATTCTATGTATTTTTTAAATGATTAGAATTTTATGGCACTTTTTGTGTCGCTCATAGCTAATAATTTGGCAAAAGGAGGGGTGTAGCTGTGGGGGTCCTTAAAGATTTCTCACAACTGACCCCTTTGTTTTCTTTGTTATTGCTAGAAGGTAGAAGAGGAACAGGATGAAAATGCTCCTTTACCAGAGGTAAGTTAAATATTATCCCACTCAATTTGTTCTTTTTTCTGACTTTATCCAACTTTGTTCTAACTTATCTAACCACCGAACTAAATTTGTTTTTCAGAATGAAGGCATCCCTGAGACTGATAATGGTCCCACCATGGAGGTAGCCCAGCCACTGTCCAGAGAGGGGACACCCACTGGACAAAGGACAATCATGGAGGAGGAGGGTAAGGAAGAGCCTGATGCTTCAGCAACTCCTCCTCCTCTAGTGCTGCAGTCTCCAGAACCAACAACTGGCATGGAACAGATGGATACATATATTGAATCAGGTGATCACTGATCACAGTACTTATGAACATGAGGTTTTTATATTTGTGCTACTGGCTTTACATACATATATTGAATCAGGTGATCACTGATCGCAGTACTTATGAACATGAGGTTTTTATATTTGTGCTACTGGCTTTATATACATGTATTGAATCAGGTGATCATCACTGATCGCAGTACTTATGAACATGAGGTTTTCATATTTGTGCAACTGGCTTTACATACATATCTTGAATCAGGTGATCACTGATCGCAGTACTTATGAACATGAGGTTTTCATATTTGTGCAACCGGCTTTGCATACATATCTTGAATCAGGTGATCACTGATTCCAGTACTTATGAACACGAGGTTTCCATATTTGTGCTACCAGCTTTAAGCTCTTAAATTGAATGGCTGGTTCCCAGATCAGTGCAGGAGACATGACTCGGCTTTATTCTTGTCAAACAAAACTTTGTGTACTAGTAATGTTTGTGGGTAATCTAGTGAATTGTTTAATTAAGCTTGTTTGGTCAGGTAGCAGAAAATTTGGTTTCTTCTTTTATGGGATGTTATTAACCTCGACTTTGTCTCATTCCGTTAAAAAATACAGATAAAAATGGTTAATATTGAGCCATCTTGGCCTTACAGTTGGTAAATAATGTACACTTTTGTATTTTTATATCAGATGTCATGCAATATGATGAGATGGAGTATGATGACGAGTCTGAACCAGAGATTCCCATCTACAACAGAGCAGAACTTATTGAACGCTACCAGGTAATATACTGCTGTGCTTAGACTTTCTTTACATGTTTGCTTATTCTGTATTTTTTACACACTACCTGAGGTGATGTACATGGAAAATGGAGTTCTGAAAACTCTGTATAAAATAATTTTTTCTCTGTTGCTATATTTTTGCAGCAAGCATTGGAGGAAAGATCTTCTCTGCAAGCACTGAATGGCCAGCTTCAACACAAGCTGGCTGAATATTTCAAAAAGAAAAAGGTATTTTATGAGACATGTGGTACTTTGAATCAACAACTTGATATTTAGTTATGGAAATAATAAGAATATTTTGTTCCTTTATTTTCCAGATGAAATTGTATCCTTCATGAAATTATTTTGAACTTTTTCTTTTTTGTTGATTTTCAGAGTGATGAGCGACAGCAGGAGATAGAAAAGAATGTGACAGATCAGGAACAAAGATATCTCAAGTATATGTGTGAGTTAGAGCCACAAAATGCTGTAATTTTGAATTTGATTAATTTATTTGTTGCTGGATGTATTCAGATTGTAAAACTTAAACCACTTTGAAATCCAGCATGTTATAAACATTATACTTTAAAAATGACTCAGTCCTTAATTAAAATTTGATCAGTGGTCCTATGTTTGATGTAAAACTTATAATTTCATCACTCATCTTAGAAGAGTCCTGCTTAATTCATTTGCATGATCTGCATTGCAGTGTTCACGGTCATTTTATTTCTTTTTTTCTCAGCAAATCTTGAAGAACTTCAAAATGAGGAGAGGCGAGAAACAAAAAACTATGAGGATCAGATTGAAGATTTAAAAGAGAAATGCCACGAGAAGCAAGAAGTAGTGAACCAAGCCAGGTATGTTAAAGGCAAACTTCTCTGAAGTAGACATCACTTCTTCTGTACTTTATGTTCCAGTTCCAATGCAGGCTTTGAGGGCAAAGTGTTGTCAGCCTCAGTTCACCAATGGATTCTATGGGGATACACTTGGGTGGTTCAAATATAGGAAGAACAATATTTGATAAAATTTATCTTAAACTGATTTCTCTTTCAGTGACGACTTCATGATGTTTAAGAATGATGTCGCAAAACAAGCCATCAACAGTCGATCTGGAAAACCAATTCCTCCCAAGGTAAGGAAATGATAATTTATTACAATTTTAATGGCATAATGGTATATTTACAGGAACGAAAGAAAAAGAAAAAAATTGCCATAAGGTTAATTTGTAAAAGAGTTGCGTGACCCCATATAAAAAAAATCACCTCATAAAAAAAAAAAGTGTCTGAAACAAGGTAAAAACTAGGAGCATAGGTCATTGTTCTCAGGGTATATCTGTTGTAGTGATAAATCATGCTATCTTGGGATTTACACTAAATTAGATACTGCCACTGTGACATTAACTTAGCTCGCTAAAGAGAGCGGGGCATGAGGTGAAAAAAAGGCATTGGAAAAGTTGCAAAGAAGTTTTGATGTTAACTAAAATTAATTATGTGAGAGTAGAGAACTATTTGGTAGAGGTGCGGTGGCCTTGTTGTTAGTGCGCTCGACTCCGGATCGAGTGGTCCAGGTTCGAGCCCTGGCTGGGACATTGTGTTGTGTTCTTAGGCAAGACATTTTACTCTCACAGTGCCTCTCTTCACCCAGGTGTATAAATGGGTACCGGCAATTTAATGCTGGGGGTAACCCTGTGATAGACTAGCATCCCATCATGGGGGAGTAGAAATACTCCTAGTCACTTCATGCTACAGAAACCGGAGTTAAGCACCGGCCTAATGGGCCACTAGGCTCGCAAACAAACTTTACTTTTACTTTACTAAAGAACTATTTGCATTTGTTCCATGTGAGCTATCTCTGGCTTGGCACCATTTATTGGCTGAAGGGTGTTAAAATGTAAGTTTAGAGCGGTAGTTCCGGGAAATTAGACTGCAAATGCTAGAACTCAAGTGTTCCACGAAGCGCTTTCAGCCCTGAACAGTTTAATAACTTCTGTAAGTGTATCTGTACAATTACAATTCTTCAGCATCTTTTTTCCTGGCTTTTCTCTGACAGGATCTTGAACAATACCAGATGTTGGAACTTAAAAAAGAACAAGAAGTTATGCAGGTAATAACACGGAGTTTTCTATAGTGAGTTTTCTCGTAAAGGCGCTAATTGTGTTCAAACAGGTGCATGAAGGACATTGTTTACAGCAACTGCAACTTTATTCATGCATATGTGTGTGTGTTTTTTTGTTTTTAAAGGTGCGACTGGAGAACATTAAGCTAAAAAACCGGCTGAAGAAGAGAGAGATGCAATTAAAAGCTAAGGTTGGTCTCAAAGTCTGAAAAATACGATTTCAATGATTTTTTTTTTTCATTTCTGTTAGAACTCCCCTTTCAATTTTCACTGGATTTTGAGAAATGCAAAACAAAGCCGTCATACAAAATATCTATGTCAAACTTCCCCTTGTATTTTACGCATTATTTCGATAAATTATTTAAAATATCATGCACGCGATGGATTCCTCAGAGGCTGCAAAATCGTAAGATTCTTGCTTCATTTGTGACGCAATGACGTGGCCAGCGACATGTTATGAGAGGGATTTAGAGGAGAGGTTCACTTCAGATTATTATCCATCGGTCCATGCATACAAAGTGCTTAGTCTGAATTTCAGCGGTCTCTTCCCTTTACCCCAAGGGGTACGTCTTTTTAGTCTGAAATTGAGACTAACAAAGTGCTCTATTTATTTGTACTTTTTTTGCTTTCCTTAGGAGGAGCTAGCGGAAGGATTGCACTTGATTGACTTTGAGCAGCTGAAGATTGAAAACCAGACTTACAACGAAAAGATTGAAGAAAGAAATGAGGTTAGTAAGTAGAAGTCAAAGAAAACGTTAAACACGAAGGCGCGCTATAAAAGGAGCCTTAAGTCCCACTGGACCAGTTGTCAATCAACCGGCGTGTGATGTAGAACTCTTAGAGTCAAGTCAGCTTGAGCTACAGCTACTCTAAAGCATTCCTCAAAATTGTTTTATGTCTTCATCACAGTACAAGAATTTTTGAGATTTGTATTTCCTTTCTCCAGTGAAAACTGTCTTTACTTGTGGCGGTAAATGAGATCGAAGTCGGTGGTTCGCACGTGACCTCATTCCACCATGCTGGTGGATGTAAACAATAGATATCTCATTAGCTCCTTTTGAAGGTGTAGTCTGATCGTCCGGGTGAGTGTAGTCCTGAGAAGGACTGTTGTCGGTGGTAGTGACTGACGTTTCGGCAACCTGTGCGGAAGTCATCATCAGATTCAAGTGAATGATTGTTGTCAGTAGAATGTTCTTATTCCAGTTCGTGTGTAATGATCGGTTGGTTTTGCCGTGATGTTATTGGCTGTAAGACTCAAGTGACGTAAGTCGGTCGTGATTGGTCTGTTTCGATCTGTCGGTAAAGTTAGGTCGTTCTTTTTCGGTCGTTTGTGATGTTTATGTCGTGAATGAGTCGTTTGTATGGAGCGGGTAGTTGTTGACATCTGTTTAGGGGAGTCTGTTCTAAGTTAGTAAACTAGCTTTCCAGAGTCAGTCGTTGAAAATAGTCAGTGCTGTAGGTTAGGCATTGCGCAGAGTCCCAGTCAATGTTGTAGCTGTGCTCCAAGGTCTCACATGGACCGTATAGCGGCTGCCAGAGGCGCCATTGTAAGCTTTCGGTTCGACCTTGTTGAGCTGCGTCGTTGCTGTACTTTGCGACGGCGATTAGCAGTGACAATTATTATTATTATTATTATTATTATTATTGCTGACATCACCTTTCCTCGTCGCCCGTCTGTGTTCAGTTAGTCTTGTTGTGAGGTTTCTGCCAGTCTCACCGATGTAGGAGGCTTGGCAGTCGGAACAATTGATCTTATAAATCGTTCCCTGTCTCTTCCTCGGTTCGTCTTTGTCTTTAATGTTGGTTAGTAACTGACGTAGTGTGATGATGGGTTTGTGGGCGACGCGGATATTGAAGGGTAGTAAGATGCGCGAGATGTTTTCAGACATGCCTTCTATGTACGGTATGGTTGCTGTAGTCGAAGGGGTTGCGGTGTCGTTTGTTTCGGTAGTGGTAGTGGGTCGGTGAGTGTTTCGTCGGATGAAGTCGTTGTTGTAGTTGTTCTTCGTAAAAACACGGTGAAGGTATTTGTTCTCGTCGGATAAGCTGTCTGTCGAGTCGCATACTAGTTGTGCGCGTCGTGTTAGAGTTCTGATAGTTGTGGCTTTATGTGATGTAGGGTTGTAGGATGACTCGTCTAGTAATCTGTCGGTGTGTGTCGGTTTCCTGTAAACTGTCGTCCGTAATGAGTTGTCATTGTGGCTTACCAGGCAGTCTAGAAAAGCAAGTTTGCCATTTTCTTCGACTTCTCTGGTAACCTGTATGTCAGTGTTTTGTTCATTAAGGTGGTGGTGGAATTTCGTCGTGTCGTGTCATCAACGTAACGTAACCAAAGCGGTATCGTTTGTCGGCAAGTCGAAAGGGCGCGTTCCTCGATTTTCTGCATCACAATTTCTGCTATAACAACAGAAACTGGAAACCCCATGGCAGTGCCGTGTAACTGTTTGTAGTGTTTACCGTTGTACTGAAAGTAAGTAGACGTTAGGCAAATGTTTAGCAAGTCCATAATGTCGTCTGTCGGTAGCGGTAGTGGGTCGGTAGATTGTCGGATGGCAGTCTCAGTGCATTGTAATGCCAATTGAAGTGGAATACTTGTGAAAAGTGATTTCACATCAAATGACACTAGTTTGTAGTCGTCAGGTATCTGAACAGTCTTGGTAGCGTTAATGAAGTCTTCAGTGGATTGTAGTTTATGTCTGGATATGTTGGTTAGCGGTTGTAGTATTGTCGTCAGGTCCTTGGATAGTTGGTATGTGGGAGAGCCGCAGAAAGAAACAATAGGTCGCATCGGGAAACCAGGTTTGTGTAGTTTCGGCAAACCGTAGAGTTTTGGGTGGCTGTGGTACCGAGCACCTCAGTCGATAGTACCGTTGGGTGTCAAAGGCGTTCGTTTTCTTGAGTGTCAGTAGTTTACTGTTTAGTTTACTGTTGAAGTTACGTTGAAGTGCAGGAGTTGGGTCACGTTTGAGTTCTTCGTAGGTTCGTTTGTCGTTAACTAGTGCGTCCATTTTGTCGTGATAGTCAGTTTTGTACATAACAACAGTAACTCGTCCTTTGTCGGCTGGTAGGATGACTATGTTCTCGTCGTTTCTCAGTCGTTTCAGTGCGCGTTGTTCGTCTTTAGTCAAGTTGCTGTCATGTAGTGGCGCTGATTGTATAGTGGAGGCAATTCTGCTTCTGATGTTATCCTTGGTCGGCTCAGATAGCTCTCGTTGGCGAGACAGGGCCGCCTCAACACTAGATACACTAGCCTCGGTCGGTATGCGTTTAGGTGTTACTGAGTGTTTTAGTCCGTATGATAGTACCTGAGTTTCAGTCTTGTCTAAGGAACGAGAAGAAATGTTACTTAACCAGTTGTCGTCCGGTTTGCTTCTTCTCTTTTCTTTGTCGCGTAGCAGTCGTGTCAATTTTTGTTGATGTCCAGTGCGGGCGCGTTCAGTCGTCTTGTGGGCTCGTTTGTCGGCAATTGTCGTAACTGTGTCAAGTAGGTCAGTTGGTATCAGCTGTTTCAGTTGGTCGTGTAGTTGTCGTAGTTTGTTTCTGTGGCGTTTGAGTCTTCTATGGCAATCATTTATCCGCGCTTTGACCAGTCGTCTGCAGGTGGCTTTGACGATCTGGATGGCCTCCTGTGTGTTCAACGGGGGCTTAAGTTTGAGCCCGGCCGGAACAAGGCCGTGATCTTTACAGCGGTGATTGAACCAGAGTTGTTGTCGTATTCGCCTGACATTGCTTGCGTAGGTGATGTAGTCGTTCGCAAGTCTTTCGCTCTGTCGTCCAAGTGAATGTAAAATGAGTTGTCGTTCTGGTAAGCCACAACGACAACTCAACTCACAAACGACTCATTCACGACATAAACATCACAAACGACCGAAAAAGAACGACCTAACTTTACCGACAGATCGAAACAGACTAATCACGACCGACTTACGTCACTTGAGTCTTACAGCCAATAACACCACGGCAAAACCAACCGATTATTTCACACGAACTGGAATAAGAACATTCTACTGACAACAATCATTTACTTGACTCTGATGATGACTTCCGCACAGGTTGTCGAAACGTCAGTCACTACCACCGACAACAGTCCTTCTCAGGACTACACTCACCCGGACGATCAGACTACACCTTCACATGTTACCCCCGGGTTCAAACCATTTACTGCATTAGCTCCTTTTGTTCGTCTACCAGCATTTAAATTTGACCCGCACACGTCAACGGTGAGTGACAAATGAGCCTAGGTCTTCCCAGGGAAGACTTCCTTATATAGCGCGCCTTCGTGTTTGCCATATTTTCAACTCAGAGTGAAAATAACGCAGTTAGCCGTGCCTAAAAACTTGCGCACATACCAAGTGTATTTGTTTTGATGAATCGATCTAAGCTTAGGAAACCGGGAACTGTCAGCAGTGTGTAATAATAATAATTTTATTAATTCTATAGCGCATAATCCATTAGATATATGATCTAATGCGCTAATGCTATTTTAACATAGTTTGTACTTATCAATTCTAAATAATACAAAGAGCAAGCGTTTTAATGTTGTAAGCTGTTGCATTGGTTTGATCCTAATTAGTCGCAACAGTTGTATTTTTGCACACTTTTACTCGGGCCATTCGCACCCTTTTTTTCAAATTAATTACGAAGCTCGTATGAAGACAAACCAACAATTATAATGACTAAGTCCAAGATGCAATTCTTAGTTCCCTAACGTTCGTAGTTCCTAACATTCCCTTCTGTATATACCAAAAAACTACGGAGAACCTTTAACCTGGTATTTACGTAATACCAATACTGTTTCACCAGGAATGAGCTGAAACATGAATCCTCAGTTTTGGCACGCAACAAACGAAATACACGTCATGCATTATGACAATTCAGCCATTCCTCAAATATTAAAAATACAAGCACAAGGACACTTGGAAATTTACAGCAAAGAAGCACATGATCTCACAGAAAACGTGCCTTTTTTTCGTTTTAGGAGCTTTTGAAACTTCGCAAGAAGATCACTACTACAGTGCAAGTCCTAACGCATCTGAAGGAGAAGTTGCAGTTTGTACAGGCAGAGAACAGTGAACAGAGAAACATTCTCAGATCAGTCGAAGCACACGCCGCACAGGTTCGTTATGACTGAAATTTAGATCGAGGAGAATTTAGATAGGAGAGCCGGTAGAAAAATGGTGAGCGCGCCGAGCTCCAGATCGCGAGATCTGGTTTCGGGGTTGACCGGGTCATTGTTTAATGTTCTTGTGCCAGTTTCATGCTACAGAAATTAAATAAGTTCCATTGGTTATCAGCCACTTGTGATGTTATTGCAGTCATGAATTTTCAAATAATTTGTTGTTCATTCTTAAGTTTATATCCAAAATTCATTGGCAAAGTGTCATGAATGTTTCAAACAAGAAATATTTTGAAGCTCAATTTAAGTCACTTAGTATTATTAGTATCTTTCTGTGTACCATTCTTATTGTCTTGTCTTGTCTTTTTCTTTTCTTTTCAAAGAAAAGAGATATTTTGACAAGAACAAAACAGGTCAGGGATGCACTGAGAATAGAAAACGTCAAGCTTAGACAGAAGTGTGGACTCCTTGGAAACGAGCCGCTACTCAGAGACTACGAGCAACGGAAAGAACAGGTCAGTTATTCAGCGCACATGTAGGTCAATAAGCAGTTGTAGTGTTCCTAGAAAGCAAAATTTGTGAATTCAATTCGAGAAACTGTGCTGTGCAGTTGACAACTAGGATGGAAAGTTGTTGTTGAAAGGGCCAGGAGGATGACAGGAGTTTTCGTTGAAGGGTCAATGTCTAATAGATTCCGAAGATTTCCGGTGGCGTCCCGAAGAGTTTCGACAGAACATCGTTGCTAATACTCTGGGTTCAAACTTTTCCACGAGGCGAGTGCCTCGGCAGAGTTGGTTGACCCGAGAAGCGCACGAATTGACGTGAGAAGCGCAAAACAAAAGAAATGCGCATTCATTTATATTTTAGGAAGTATTAGCCTGAATTTTGTGACGAAAAGATTGACTTTTAAACTTCTCCTTTACTTTTTAGAGCGATGATTTACGGGCGAAAATTGATCGTCTGAAGATGGATCACGCCGAACTGACCATGGACTGCAGCGGAATACGAACCAAAATTGAAGGAGCCAGACAAAACGAAAAATCGCTTTAGCTTTGCATTCTAATGTCGTCTGTATATAAATTTATTGACAGCGCTATTGTACATAATGTGGTTTTTATGTAAATTTGCTTAAATGCGGCGACTCGTTTGTGTCTGTGATGTCAGCCGGATCAAATGTAAAACGCATACCTTTTTATCTTTGTAAATTGATGTTTGTCATTTTTCAAACTACTTCACCAATTTACTTAAGTGGTTTCTCGCGTGCAAGCGATGTGGCGCGTCCGGTTTAAACTGTAGATATCTAAACCCCATATTAAATTAAAACTTTTAGGACTGGCTATCAGACTATACCAAAAGTTTAAAAAAAAAAATGAATTTTCGAATTTTTCACGACTTCTAAATGCGAGCGCCTGAATCACCTTTTGAACGTTACATGTTAAAGCGAAATTTGTTTTTTGCTTATTTAATGTGTTCCTCCGTTTCCGGGGCCAAAGCGGTAAAGGAACGTGTCTGCGATTTGCCATATTCGATTTCAGTTAAAAGTTACAGAACATTTTTGAAATAGGATTAAAAGGATGTGGAGTGATCGTACAAAAATCGCTCTTGAAAAATAAGTATTTAGAAATAAAAAAATTCGGAGACACGTTTTTGTTGTTTATATGTAAAACTAGCTACTGTCAAAATTTGAGAGCAATCGAACAAATTCCCTTTGACTTGTAGCTCTTAAAAGGTGATTCGGGCGCTCGCATTTAGAAGTCGTGAAAAATTCGACAATTAATTTTTTTTCAAAATTTTTGTTATAGTCTGATAGCCAGTCCTATAAGCTTTAATTTGATATAGGGGTTTAGATATCTACAGTTTAAACCGGACGCGCTACATTGCTTGCACGCGAGACATCCCTGAAGGTGCACGGTAACCTTAAGTGCGATGTGAATACGATGAAAAACATACATGATGTCCGCGATATACCTCTGTTTGAATGTCTGTTCTAAAGCTTTATCTCTCATCACAAAAACAGATTTCAGGCGTTGAGTGGATGAAAGTGCTTGGTAGGGGTTGGGGAGGGTGTCAGAAATCCTTCCGGCGTGAGAGAACACGGTTTTAACCTTAGCCTCTGTGGGTTGGAAGCGCGGGAGGAACGCGCTTCCTTATTTTTACTGCCTACGTTCACCACCTAAGCTCATACCTGTTTGTATGTAACTATCGTCCTTCCTACCCATAAAAAATCCATTACAAATACTTCCCATGTAGGAGGAACGTGAACCGACCTCTAATATTTGTACGATTTCGGCAGAAATCAGGCGCTTTATTTGGCGCCAAATTGTCTTCGAATGGTGCGCGCGCATTTGTCGCAAAGGGTCTGGGTATAGGAAGTCTTTCATCCGAGAAGAGGCAGATATTGTTGTGGTTTTCGTACTAACCTTATCCACTGGAGCCTCTAGAAACCTTTCAAGAACAATCATTATGGCGATCTGGAAAGCTTAGTCTGTATATCTTCCACAAGGCTGCCTGCAAAATAGTTGATCATTCGCGTGAGTTTGGTGGTTGTGCGGTTTTTCATTTCGAAAAATGTCCGGGGTCATTGGGAATATGCACTCGGAGTGTGTAAGATCGCGATCTTACGAATCAATTAACACCAAGGTAACTAGAGTAGCTGATTGAGAAAAAATGTTGTGTATACATTTTTGTTTTCCTTGAGAAACTGTTTGAGTGTTCAACAACGAACGGAGCTGTAGCAAAAACGCGCACTTTACTTTAACAGTATCGAAGGCAGATGTTTTTTACACGGTTTGAACATCTTAATGTATATAAGCTTAAAATAAGGTTTATTCTTTCGTGTTGGTTTAGTGTTTGCTGTGGTGAATTAAAAATTAGCTTCCCAACCCTTCTTAATTTTCTGTGAATTCAGTTTTAATCCTTCCTGTGGAGTTTCTTTCGTAACGTAGTCCAAAATAAACATTGAAGTTTTCCGCGATCGTGCCACTCGATCTTCGAAAGTAATTTAGCATGCCGGCACGTACGATGTCTACATTATTTATGTTATGTTTTATTTGAGTACAAATTTCTTTTACCTTGTTTAGTTGAAGGACTAGAATGTAGGACTAAAATTTTGAGTGTTTGCAGGCAATATCATTGTTTGAATTAAAGAACTGAATTTTTCTAAGTTTATATATCTGGATACAATTACATTAAATCGAGGAGCACCAGAATGTCCTTGATTTGAATTCAAGAATCAAAAACTCTGTGTGAGTGGTATTTCCTTGCATGGATTTAACATCAATCATTCCTATTTTTCATATAATGAATAAGCCCAGGGGTCAAACGTGTCACTGGCTAAACAAAATTAAATTCTCAACGTGTCTAAGTTGAAGCTACTAAATTAAGAATCCATATTGATCGTCTAGAGACAGTTTGGAATGAGGTTAAATTTATGTTTGAGTTAGTGATCATGGTTTTTTCCCCTTTTGATTTGCTTTAATGCAAACTACAGTAAACCTTCAGAAAATCAAACAGCTCTACAATGCATTCCAGTGTCAAAACACACTCTCTTGAAAAAAAATTATCTCATTTCCATTTCCATTACACAAAGTTGATTTGTAGCATTATTTTTAGCAATTCTTTTCTAACAAGGTTGAAGAATTTCCAATAAATATTTCAGAAAAAAAAAAACACTGTTTTGCCTTGATATAAAGAGGAATGTATGGATATGCTATGCTGAAAAATTTTCTCTAGCTCCTTCATTTTGCACTTCAGGTGACAAATTATTAATTACAGGACTCACATCCAATGATAATTGATTCTATAGGTCTTTTAGAAGATTGCTCCGAACAGTTCAATTAAAATTGTGACACATTTTTCCTATAGGCACGGATGGAAACCACATTTGGAACATCTGCTTTTTCCCCGGTGACAACTGTAACAAGAGGTAATGTTCTATGATAAAAATGATGAAAATAATAAAAATAAAATGTTGGTGTACATATCTCACTTTGCCTTTGGCTTCTTGGGCAGAAAAGTGAATATTTCAAGTACTCATTTGGGAAAATACCACAGAAATTGGGAATAAAAAATGGATCACCTCAATTATGAATTATCTCTTATTTATCAACTTTAAGCCTTTTTGGAATTTTCTTGTTTGATAAAACCAACTATTTTTTAACACTAAGTCCAAGAAAAGATGGTTGAGAGAATTGTGAAATATTTCCTAAGAACATGAAAAAGAAGAAAGTTTTTCAAAAGTCAAGGGCCAGATCTATAATCACTTTCTGTCATTGTAAGAAAGAGTTGAATGTAAAACAATGCTGTCGCTCCAATTGAAGAATAGCAACAACAACAACATCAATAGAGAGACTGGGAAAGGTTTTCCTTATAAGTACTCTGAGACATGAGGAATTCTCTAATTCTTAAATGTTTTCTTACTTAGAATGGAAGTGACCAGAATGGTGTTATTTCTTTTCATCATATCTTTGAAACAGCTTTTCCCTTTATTTATCTTTATATACTGTGGTACAATTCTATCCTTAGGTCACTCTGTTTTACTGTATTCTCAATATTATAAAACTGGTGATATCATTAAACATAAAACAAAAAAACAGTAAAACAAAAATAAAAAAAACGCAGAAAAAAAATGAAATATTGAACCAAGGTTAAAAAGTGTAGCTCTCACAGTTTATCCCTATATGTCTGTCTGTCCTCTTAAAATTTTTACGGCTCAACTTAATAATCTTTTAACCTTTGCATCTCCAACATAAGTCTCTCAGCATTTACCTACAGCACTTTGGCTTGTTTGGAGAATGTAGTTTTGTTATGCAGTATTGGTGAGAAATGGGAAACATGATGGCTTCATGGTTAGTGCGCTCAACTCCAGATCAAGTGGTCCGGGTTCGAGCCCTGGTCAGGGACATTGTGTTGTGTTCTTAGGCAAGACACTATACTCTCACAGTGCCTCTCTTCACCCAGTGTACAAATGGGTACCGGTGAATTTAACGCGGGGGGTAACCTGTAATGGAGTTGCATTCCGGCTAGTGGGGGGTAGAAATACACCTAGTCGCTTCATGTTATGGAAACCAGATTTAAGTGCCTACCTGATGAGCCATTTGGCTGGTAAACAGGCTTTACCTACCTTTACCATTTATGAAAAAATATCCCTGATGTTAGAAATATTTCCTTCATGTATATTAACTCTTGGTGTAACTGTGGGTCAAAAATGTTGAGAGAGTTTCACAAAGTAAAAGGGCTAAACTGTGGATGAATTTATTTTCATAAACTGAGGGGATTGAATGACATTTTTGTTATTTGTTCAGTTGAAAATGAACGGGATGGTAGTAGCCTCAACAGGAATTCTGCTAGTATGACATGTGTTGCCTCAAGTAACAGCACTAGTTTGGGACGAGATGGAGATAGTAACGGTGTGGTTGGCTCAGATCAGGTACTGTTCATGAATATTCAGTGTTAGCCCTTTGTGGGCTTATTATTTGTCTATTACATGGGATAAATATTGTTGGATCCCTGAATTGGGTTCCTTTAGAATGTCCACCTACCTGTGGCAGCTAGTATGTCAATCACAAATTTCTTGTTTTTAGGGAAGTTTTGATGCTGTTTGCTTCAAACGGCATCATAGAACATCCTCAACTATATCTGCAAGGTCTCATCATTCGATTTCAAGTTGCACAGATGATGATGAAGAGGTTTGTTTTGTAATATTGCATTACAATATGTAAAACAATTACCGAATGATTTAAATGATGAGAATAATTGTTTTTGGACAAGAATTGTGAGTCAATTTCAAGGAGGACAGAAGAAACTGATTGAAGAGTTTTGTGTTCACAGTATTGCATTACAGTGTATAAAACTATGTAAAATCATTATTAGGTTATGATTTGCATGATATTAAGAGCATCAATTTCCTTTGAATCAGAATCATGGCAGAATTAGTAACTTTATTTGCTGTAAGTGCACTAAACAGTTCTCTGTATACTTTAGGCAGTTGTTTTGTTTGTGGAGGAGCCATCATCAAAACTGTACTGTATACTGTGCCAACGTGTGTTTAAAGATCCTGTCATTACATCATGTGGGGTAAGATCAGGTTGTATTCAAAGGTTTTGCCATGCTTTTTCTTAAATCTTTCACTCACAAGACCTATTTGTGAATTGTCCACATCATGTACAATACATTTCTTACAATTTCTTTTCAGAGAATACAGTCTTAGTCAAGCAATATGCCCTAGGTGTTATTTGTCTTTCTCCTGATAACATTTGTGCTTCAAAATGTATTTACAGAGTAAAGAGAAGTTTTGTTTTTGGTTACTTCTGGAAATAGAAGGGTTAATTAATAACTAAGATGTATGGTTTTTGTGTGAACAAGAATTTGTAAGTTTATTGTCAGTGACCTTGACATTGTGTTATGATGTTAGCCCGCAGAGAAGGCATTATTTTCATTAGAGAATGCTGATTATTCTCTGCATAATGTGTGGCAGCTGTCTAAGCTTTTTATGGCTGTGAAACTCTTGATTCAAAGAAATTTTCACCAAACTGTGAAGGACTACTGTGAGCCATCAACAGTATCACTCTGCTTTTGTTAGAAGTGTGAACATGGTTTAAGTGATACAGACAAGTACTTTTTAAATTTGTGACTGGAAATCACATTGAAATAACATTATGTTATGTTATGTTATCAAACATATTAATTGATGTTAACATGATTATGATTATAAGGCGAAGTACAAAAATTAATCCAGCACTGTACAAGTTACAAGTCAAGGATATTTGAATTTTATCAGGAATCAAGTACATATTAGTAAGATAAAATATCTTCACTGGCTATTCTCAAGCACTTGAAAATTTTACATAATGAATGTAAGCTGGTTGTTAAGTACACAGATTAAGTTTCTTAGAATCATAGCTCAATATGTATCAGAACAGAATATTTTGGTTATCAGAGTTATTGACTTAGTGTGGTTTCTTTCGAGTTATATCTTTATTCTACAGTCCTTTTTGTTTTTGTTTTTGTTTTTTTTTTCAGCATACCTTTTGTCGAAGTTGTGTTCTCTCGCGATCATCTGAAAAATGCCCTGTTGATGACAACAAACTTTCAATAGTAGTTGTCAACCTTGCAGTGAGTATCTAAAATAAAATATTGTAAGGTATCACTAGTACAAATCTGTACCACTGCATTGAGTTCATTTGATAATGTGATACTGTTTTAACTCATATTGTATTTAATTTAATGACAATGTATGATTTCTTAAATGTCAATGTTGGACATTCCATTTCAGGTGTCAGAACAGATTGGTGAACTATACATCCATTGTAAATATGGCTGCAAACTAAGTTCCACAGGATCCCTGACTGATTATGAAGTGAATCTTAGTGGGTGCCCTGTGACTGTCAAGCTCTCCAATAGGCAGTAAGTCATTCATGATATTGTTATGATTAACGAAATTGTGGTAAAAAGGGAGGAAAATAGTTTTTTTTATGATGACAAGGCAAGAGCAACTCTGTTCCTGCTTGTACAACTTAATTCTTTAACACTCAATAAAAACTCTGCTGATTACATTTTGTGTTTGTGTTGCAGTGACCATGAGAGAAATTGTCAGTATGCTCCCACTCAGTGTCCAAATAGTTTACATTGTCCTACTCTACTAAAGATGGTGGGTGACAAAAACCTATTTTATATTTTACACTTGGGCAGGGGTTTCAATAACCTTTTCCATATTTGGCTGCAGATGGTGTGATAGGCATGTAAGTGCTGTAATGTTAATACATGGCCTGCTTTTAGGCTAAACAAATGGAGGTCTCACAGGCAACAGTGGACTGTCAGTAACTAGCTTTTATTTTGTTTCAAGGGGCTAGATTTCATCAACAATTTCCAGGATGGGGAAATTTAACTACTTGTACAAGAATATTGTGCCACTTGTTTTTGAATTACAATCAATGATTGGTGCAATTTTTTAACTTTTGTTAGGATCTTGAAGATCATTTACAAGTCTGTGAACACATGAAATGTCCACACCAAAAATATGGGTAAATAATATCATGGCAATGTGTACAATGTGCTATGCAATCCACAATGTGTAATATGCAAACATTTTAACAACAAAACCGGTAAAATTGAAGAAGAGCTCCCCAAAATATCTGTCGGCCGACTGTTCACCGACAGTTGGCCGACATAATGAAAACAAATTCAGAAATCAGTAAATAGACTGTCATCTTGGTTAGTTTGAACTCTCACAGTAACCTCAAAATGAATTTTGACAAACACTATGCGATAGAGGTAAATTTCGAGTGCGAGGCGTTATTGGCCATATCGATCTTCATTTATGTGAACTTAATGTGTAGTATCTGACTGACACATTTCGTTCCGCTGAAATTGGAAGAGTTTAGTTACTTAGATTTAGCAATATGATTAAAGTTTTTCAAAGACTCACAAAATTGCACGAGCCTGTGCTTTCGTTGTTTCTGTTGTGTTTTTGTTGTGCTTTCTGTGTTTCATTCACGAACAGTCAGCTGACAGTCGGCCGACAGATATTTTGCAACTGTCAGTTAATTTGGTTCGGCAGGGGACGTTAAAGAACCCACTTCACGAGGTTACAGTGAGGGGGTCTGGCCTGTTTATTAGGAATTGGGGGCAGGGGGCATCTGTAAAATTTCTTTATTAATTGTAAACTGCCGCTGACAGTCTGGAAAAAGTCCCTCGCACATTGTTGTCAAGCGCATTAGAACATTGCATGGAAATGCGCTATAGAAACTGATATTATTATTATTATTATTATTATTATTATTATTATTATTTTTGGGGAGCTCTTCTTCAATTGTACCACAAAACCAAATTCTGCGAAGTTGAGAACTAATATCATAAGAATTATGTAGCAGAAAGTAACAGAAATTTCTCTTGGGAGTAAAAGGGTCCATTTAACTTCAGTTGATATGTAAATTCCCCTACAACTTAATAATTAATGATATTTTCATTTTCATTTAGTTAAATGTTTTCAACTGTTTGTTTTTAGCTGCCACATGGAAGGTAATCATAAAGAAGTCAGACTTCATCTTGAGACATGCAAGTTTGAAGCTGTCAAGGTACTTTTTTTTTTGGTGGTCTATTATAGGTTACAGTTTTTGAACTTTGTATGATGAATGACCATTTTCTATTTTTAACAATATTTAGGAATTCCTGCAACATACTGATAAGAGAATGGAAGAACTTAAAACAATGTTGAAAGATAAAGACCAGGTATAAACATGACTTAATGCAAATTATTGTAAAATTATTGTATATGTACATAACTTCATGAACATTCAGGTCCTGTACATGCTATGTCTTTGGTTTGGTTGGTCATAAACCCTTAAACTCCCAAGATCTGATTGTTAATTCTCCCTCTAACTGCTTCACATTTCCTAGTAAATTACTTGCAAGAATTTGGTGTTAGGTCAGGATAGCAACTTCTACCTGATAAGTCTGAGTATTCTCATCACCTGTTTGCTGGATATTGTTTGGATATTATAGGGAGAAGTTGCATTTTAATCACTTCTGGCAGCCAAAGGGTTAAGTTATCTCTGTTTGGTGTAATTTTTTTATTTCAGGAAATTGTTTTCCTGAAGGCAATGATACTGAAGCTGACAGAACGAGTTGACAGAATGGAAAAAACTGTAGACATCAGAATAGGTACATGAAAAATCAAAACTTTAGTTTGAGGTTGAGAAGAAAATAGTTTTCAATTTACCCCTGTGGTTTTTTTATTGCTATAACTCCAGATCTTTTAGATGAGAGCCAAACAAAGTTATCCTCAGACCTACTGGATTCAAGACAAAGTGTTTCCCAGATACAGGTACAAACATGTACATGTAGATGATGCTGGCCTGGTGAAATAATGCTTCCAAGGGCTGTTGCCACCATTTTGTCCTTTTTATCTGGTGTCAGTGGCTAGAATTTATTGTATTCTTGATGTATTTTAACCATGTGCAAATAAGGATCATTACTAACTTATCAAAAGTTTTCTTTACATTCTATATTTTGATGTAATTTTTTCATTGTACATGTAAAACAGACTGATTTGGCCAATGTAGAGGCAAGGCTCTGGGGTGTGGGAAGTAAGTAGTCATGTCTTGTTTGTTGAAATGGAATGTAGAAGGTCTCTTTTGTCAGATTAATTTTTTTCAGCAACCTGAAAATTATAATATTAAGAGTACTGATTTGGATGTAACTGTTTTCTTTCAGCGTTTGATATCCAACCATTATTTAAGTGCAAAGGAACTTTTGTTGGTCACCAGGTAGAGATTGTATGCTTATTAAAACTTCTCTTAGTGTGAATTGTATTAGAAATCCAACTTACAAGGAACTCAGGTATGAAGCAGTGTTGAGATTATGTTAAGTTTAAGCCGTATTGATTTGTTTGTTTATGCTTAATCGTAAGATTAGTCAGGCATCCCTAGCTAGGATAGCTGCGGAGGCTGGGAACGAAAGAAAAACATGGGATAGAAAAAAAAAAGTACATGGAGAGAGTTGAAAAACTTAGAGAAGTCAGAATAAGACTGTTCAGTTTATTCAATTGAAAGTGAGTCGTGAGTATATTGTCAGAAGAAGCATTTCCGACAGCAGTATGTTGGAAGCGAGTCAAATTTTAGTGGTTTCTAATTTCTACCCCCTCCCCCTCCTCCAAGAACTAGCTCATTAAAATAAATTAAACGAAATAAGTGACTTTTTTTTTTAATGAACTGGTTCTGACAGGTAACACGTGAACTGCAATTTGAGAGCTTGCAGAAAGAGTTGTTTCTGTGTTCCATATAAGGCGGGTTTGATCATAAAATATTAATTTATAAACATGACCATATTTTAAATTGTGAATGAAGCGTTTACTGTGAGCTCTTTGTATTTTCTTTAGGGTCCTGTGTGGACTTTGTGTAGCCATGGTGAATGGCTTTTTAGTGGCTCTTCTGACAAGACTATTAAGGTAAGGTTCAAATCATCAGAGAGATAAAGAAGTTGATAAGACGTGCAGGATATGTCATCTAAAACAATTCTTCAGCTCTAATCTCGTTAAAAATGTAGTAACTGCTCAAAGGAGCACGTTTTGGTATCAAAACACTCAAACGTTTTTCGTGTAGTACATTTACAGACATTTTCTGGTAAATTTCTTAATTTTTTACAACAAGAAATTAAATAATCTGAGTTTTGTCTGCTCAGCTATAAAGTACACGTGGATGTGGAGAAGGCCCTTTTTTTGACTGAATTAAAAGTTAAGATCGATTGTGAATCCCACCTCTGTGATACCCGTTATTTTGAAAGTGTTCTACTGTTTTCATTTTTGTATTCTGCATTATCAAAGTTATCGACTTCCTTTGTTTTGGCATCGAAATTTCTCACGTCAAATTAAACCTGATTGAGAGTATTTCAGAGTCATCTTTTGCTTTTATGTTTTTAAGGTGTGGGACACTCTAACGACCTACAAGTGTGTGAAGACTCTTGAAGGACACAGTGGCATTGTCCTGGCCTTGTGTACTCATGAGTAGGTTGCAATAAGAGATTTAAAGAGGATTATTTAAAAAAAAAAAAAAGCTCTTATCTTGTTTATCTACTATATTTTAGGCAAGAAGTCATGTGCTTTCCATCAGTCACATCATTCTTTGTTTTTCTGTGGCGAGTCTTTCTCGTGGACAGTTGAACCTCTCCACACCGGCCACCTCGAGGACAGATTAAAGTGGCCGTTGTGGAGAGATGGTCGTCATAGGAAAGTAGGAGTGTAATGTACGGACAGCCCGAAGGGACCGAAAAAAAAGTGGCCGTTGTGGAGAGGTGGTCGGTAATGGAGGTTCGACTGTATTTTATTACCTTGGTCATGGTAAACGCGCGCGGTTTTCATATGCAGCATACTTTCCTTTTATTTAAATTAAACCTTTTTTCCCCTAACCTTTTATAGTCTCGCTTTTACTCAGTATTAATAGGAATGATATTTTAATTGATTTTATCCGCGTTTTTCTGCCGCAAAAGTTGGCGAATTGTTATTGCAGTAATCCATCCCCACACTACCTCAACAACTTAGGTTTTTTTGTTTTCCTTCTTCTTCTCATAGGAAGAAGCTTTACAGTGGGTCAGCAGACTGCACCATTAATGTAAGATTTCTAGTGGGCCATTTTTGATATTCGAAGAAATTCGTCTGATTCGAGCTATTTGTTGACGTTACTGTTTTGTTGATAGGTTTGGTGCCTTGAGGAGCTTGAACTGCTCGATTCAATTCGTGGTCACGAAAATCCGGTTTGTACCCTGGTAACAAAGAGAAAAATGTTATTCAGTGGATCTCTCAAGAAAATCAAGGTATCTACAGTCAGCTGGAACAATCGTTCTTTGAGCTGTGGGATAAAAATTTAAAAAACAACAAGTTTAAATGTTTTTTTTCCACGAAGGTGTGGAACCTGCAGACCATGGAACTTATTCAAGAACTTACGGGTCTCAATCACTGGGTGCGCGCGTTAGTAGCCTCAGAAAGGCACCTCTTCAGCGGCTCCTATCAGACTATTAAGGTACCCTGTCAGAATTTATTTTGTACAGTAACAACTCGAAAAATTCATTAATCTGCTTTTTTGGGATGTCATTTATTTCCTTTTCCTCAAATTAATTGTAGCAGAAAAATCTGAAAGGCCGAGCTCATCTAGCGAAGAATTGATTTATTTTCGCTTGGAGATAGACGCTGATATCTTTAGGAGGGCTTTAGTATGAGGGACTTTTCACTTTTATAGCTGCCGGAGAAGAGCCTTAACGCAACCGTTACAGCTTTTGTGAGTTGTTTCCATGTACCTCCGACGCAGGCTTACATTTCAAGCTGACGCTATATCTGGTTTGTCTTTCAGTTGTGGGATCTGGACACGCTGGAGTGTGTACGGGTCCTTCAGACTTCAGGAGGCAGCGTGTATTCCCTAGCGGTCACTAAGGAGTACATCGTGTGTGGAACATACGAGAACCAAATACAGGTAACATGTAATTCGACCAATCTGGGAAAATCGCGTTATTTTGCTGAACTTTTTATCGGTTTGTCATGATTATGACTCTGACTATGGTTTTGTCAATTCAGGTTTACGATGTCAACACTCACAAACATTTGGAAACTTTAAATGGTGAGTGAACGATTTATTTTTAGCGTTTTACGAACTTTAAAATCGTCGCTGAGTAGATTTAGGTGGGAAAAAGTTCGCTGAATACCTCTCTGTCTTATCGAGATATTTTCATTTCAAGAGCCTTTCAGTTAATTTCGTGATTTCTGCTCTGAAATCTGCCAAGTATACAGGCGTTCACTACGACGGAAACACATTTTAGAATTACAGTAAAGGGCGTTAACCGGGAAAATATGCCTCTTACTTTCCTTTCACATGTTAGAAAAAAAAGTTTGAAACTTTCACCTCCAATTGATCTGTGATATTTGCCAGTTCTTTTCACTCCTTCGTCCCTTCGCCAAACCCTCTAAAATGACTTGTGGGTTATGTTTCGCTCTTGTTCAAATGATCAAACTCCTTTCATTAACCATTAAGGTTTATATGTTTGATAAGCCTTTCTCCTATTCGCCTATGTATACGTTTATTGTGTTTTCTTACCATTTCGGCGAAATGGTAAGAAAACACAAAAGTTTGCGTTTCGCTGTATGATTGGTGTAGATCACTGTTGGTATCACGACAACATAATTTAAGAAAAATCCCTGATTGCTCTCTTTGATAAAAGAAGAATAGAACCATACAGTCCGCGCAGTTAATTTGAACGGGAAAAAAAGATAGAACATTGCGATAAATGAACCCAAGGAGCTGGAAAAGCTTTTGGAACCAACGACGTTCGGATTGTGCTGTCTTGCTTTCTCAAATGTCACGAGAGGTTCAAGATTTCATTATATATTAAAACTCATGCACCTTTCTATGATTGTATAATTGATATCGTGCGATTACTCTTTTATTTCATAATTCTGCTTTTCAAATTCGGAATTGCTGAGGAAGTCATGTCGGTGTCGGCCTCAAACTAAAATCTAAAGCCAGTCGACGAGGCGAATCAGGGAATCTTGTCATTTTTATACTGAAAGGAGTGGCGGATTATATTCTTCAAAGCTTAGAACGACCGCATGAACCTACGCTAAATGAGCGGCACTTTACTTGCAATTTTTATTTTTGATTTGTGCTAGAGAAATTTGTCTTAAAGATTCCTTTTCCCAAAACGTTTCTTTTTTGTGGTGTCATTTGCCGTGATGAAATGGTCTTCCAGACACTCACCACAAGTTATTTGTTGCGTGATTTCATGTATGTTTTTTTTAATTATGAAGCACTTACATGATCTAATCGTTTGTTCGACTACTCGAAATGAAATTAGCGTTATAAATGTTCAGTCGACATGACCAAACTATAAACTACTTTTAGGCAGTGAACGTAATAAAACTTACAACGTACGCTCACGATATAAAAGAACTGAACACACTTTACCAAGCAAAGAGTGGAAATGCAGCGAATGAATTTGTTTTGCGCGAAGTCATGACCAGTCGTTGAGTATTTTGTGGCAACATTTATTTAACTTTGACATTGGGACTGACCTTTCCTTTTAACACACACTTGTGCTTTCCTCAGCTTTTACGAAAACAATGCTTTCATTCGTTGAAAGAATTAAATCGTCCCACATAACTCAAGAATAACCCCGTCTATCTTTTTGACAGGGAAATTCTCTTCACTGTTTCGTGGTAGTCTCTAAAAGAAGTGAAATAAAAAGAAAATTATGCATTGTTTGAGTATTTTACATCAACTCGGTCTTGTTTATCTGTTTCCTCCTTTTGGCCGTCGTTCTTTTTCATTCTATCGAACAATATTTCATAAAGATCCAATGCCTTGAAAATGTGGAGCACCAGCGAGTAAAGGTCTTCCTGTGATAACTTCTTAGCATTTTCAGTCAGCGTGTTGCTGTTCCTCTTCATAAAGTAGTCATCGATTTCATCAGAGGGCATTACACTATGTGACGAGCTACGTTTCCTTCCGTTTGGAACTAACCAACTGTTTACTTCTGTCTGTGCCACCGATAAGGTTGGTTCTCTCGACTGTAGTCTTCCAAGTCTTTCCTTTTGATCTTGTGCAAATGTTTCCGTGAAGCATGTCTTGCTTGCTTGGGGTCGTTGCTTTGGAGTTTCCAATGTATCTGTCCATGTTTCGTCATCCAAGTTCCAATTTGCCATCTCGCGTTTTCTCCGCTGACCTAGTTCTATCATAGAGGGGTATCAAAGGTGAACTGATGTCTGTGATGTTTTGCGCTGCAATTTATGTTTATGGATTGTCACGTGGTCTCCTCATGTCACACAAGCTCACCAATCAGCGCTGCCTAAAATATTTTTTATCAACCGAAGGGAGCGTCTTGTTTTTCAAACTCGGAGAGGACATTAGAAGTTCTCTGACACGTACTCGTCGTCAGGGAATGCATCTTTACCAAACAAAAAAAAGAAAAACAAACAAACAAAAAGCAGAGCAAAACAGAAAGAAACTGAAAAAAGACAGCAACAACAGAAAACAGAGGGAGTATTGAACAAAATAATGATGTAATCGTGAAAATGCTGTTATGTTTATTATTTTTCATATTTTTTTGCTTTTTCCACGAACGCTTTTAGCACATTTTTGTCCCATAGGTTGCCCAACACCGTTTTGAAATATGTCAGTTGGACAGTGTGCAACTGTGATCACAGAATCTGTAAATTACAAGGAACGCATCTTTTTCTCGCTCAGCCTGAAGTTTAAGCGATAGGAAAAATGCTGATCTAACTAATAATGAACTAATAACACAGTAAACCAGAAAAGAAACTCTCCTCGTAAATGGCACCACTAAGTTATTTTTATTTTTTATTTCCTTTTTTTTTTTTTTTGTTCTCAGGTCATGTTGGTACAGTGTACGGCCTGGCCGTGTTGAGTGCTCCAGGCCAAACTCGTTTGTTCAGTGCTTCTTACGACAGATCGCTGAGGGTAACTTAATTATTGTTTATTGCTCTGAATAGGCAAATCCCAACAGTTCTCCCATGTTGTCTATTTAAGCAGTAGACGGCACCTTCTGTTGTGTCACTTGCGAGATAACCCACGCGAAATGTAGCGAGAACTCCAGAATATTAATTAATCATGAGCTGAAGGTGGGCAAAATTTAGAGTTTTTTTTTTTATACCAGTCGTACGAGAAAGGATTGGATTTTTCACAAGTCACAGCGTTGGTAACATGGCATGGCGGCATCAGCATCTATTTCACAATTCCCTATAAAGCATGGCACGACGTAAGGTGTAGATGAATATGACCAACACCATACTGTAGTTCTTTCGCTTACATGGTTATTAGGTGCTATCAGGATCATTCCATTTCTTGTCAAGGGTATTCTTTTCTTTAAGGTAGATTTTTTTTAATCGATCGCCAGTCTGGAGAGGAGTATATACTCCAAAGAGATTAAAACTAAGCTAAACTAATACTGACTACAATTACGCTTTCTTGGAGGGACGTATTGGGAAAAGTTTAGTCTCAACGCTTTCCCTCGCTGGCTCTCTCAGTACTTCAAAGGGAATTTCTTATACAGTGATACCAAAATTGAAGATGATTTTCACTTACTTTTTCTGGTAATCCTTTTTAGGTCTGGAATTTGGAGAGCTTTACTTGTGTCCAGACTTTACTCCGCCACCAAGGAAGCGTGGCTGCCCTGGCTGTAACAAAAGGAAGGATATTTTCTGGCGCAGTAGATAGTACTGTAAAGGTTGGTCATATGTGAATGGTGTGAACTTTTCATTGTTCCGTTGGATAGTCTTGTCACGCTTACAGATATGGATGCTCCAGATATGGATGCATAATAGACCTTACATTAGGAGTTCAGCTCGTTTTTTCAATTCTTGTTGAAGTTTGCGCGATGATTACGATAGCTACATCCAAGGTGTTATCTCTTATTTTATAGCGTAACCGCATGGTTAACACTTGATAAGATTTTTATTCTCTCTCCTACATTTTCCTTGTTTGTCTTAGGTATGGCAGTGAGTAACAAGCTGTGGAAAAAAATTTTGGATTCTTCGATGGTTTTTGAGTTTTTCTTGAACCAAACTTCCACGGAAGACTTAATGTGTTTGGCCATTCACCAAAGGAATTAATGGATAGTGGCGTCTCTTGCTGAAACACCCCCACCCCCCCCCCTCCCAACAATGAATGATGTGAGAGACGAACTTCCTTTACAAGGATGGTAAAAGTTGTTTCGAAATCGCCGTTTGGATTGGCTGATCATTGCCAGTCTAAGGATATCAGATTTTTTGACAAGCTCTTTTAGAGTAACATTCTATCGATTCGCAAAAAGGAAGAAACTCTTACCCTTGAATAAGTACTTTTATTTGGTGAGCTGAAACTTTACAGTTGTCTACCACGAGTCCAGGGTGCATTTTTGCGCTAAAACTGATGAGGTGATAACAGTTAGTAGGAGACCGAGCTTGCTGTCCAGTCCACAGATGATATGCTTGAGAGTTGGGATTCCGTTACCAAGTTTTATCAAGCCACAACATGGAAATTCATGTAAACTCGTGGAAAGAAATGGCCAAAAACCAATCTCTGTTTAGGTAGTGTCAAGTCGTTTTGCTTCTCGATTAGAGCAATTTTCAATGGTGTCGAAAGGAACCTGCAGTGGTTTTACTGTGATTGGTCCAGAAAACTCGCGCGATTCTCTAAACCAACTAGATGCGAAACTTAAACCAATCACAACTTAGTCACCCGCGTTTTAAGCAGTTTGGTTGTTTTCACATTGAGTTGCTATTGGCTGGTAAAGTATTTTCATTTCTTTTGACCGGCCGGTGTGATTACTTTGCAAAAGGCTTTGGTTTTACGACTGTTATCGAACAGCGCTCTATGAAGGGTAAACTGCATTTATTGTAGATCTAAGAAGTAACGTTCCGATGCAAACTAGTTTACTTGGTTAGAGACCTAAACAGAAAACTTTACAGGTTTTAATCACAGTCCCAGGTTCTTTATCACTTACAGTTCGAAGCCCCTCCCCCCATTTCCACCCCTCCTCCCTAAGTCGGGTACCCGGTATTACTTGGGATAAAGAGTGTTCGTATTATCAAGTTAGAGATTTGCTATTAGGGGCCATCTAATTCTATATTAATTTTGTAAATTTTGTTATAAATTGATTTTGTAAATACTTGTAAATAACATCACTTTTCAAGTTTGAAATAAACTTGAGTATTGTGCTTTCTTTGCTAAAAAGTGAGTGAAGCATTGGACTGACGGAAAGGCGTACAACTACCGAACGTCTCCTCTTTTAGCTCCCTAATTCCTCAAATACAATTAACAACGGAAGAAGAGAAAATCCCCCTTCTAATTAACAAATGGTAAACACCACAGCGTACACTATTGAGTTATGGATGCACGCGGGAGGTTGCTAAGCACGAGAGAAGCGTAAAAGTCGCTCGAGGCGATAGCCGAGAGCGACTCTAGCTTCTTGAGTGCTTAGCAAACCTCCCAAGTGCATCCATAACTCAATAGTGTACGCTGTGGTGTTTACCTTTTGTTTTATAACATAACATTGATACATTGTAGCTAAAGAGTTCCCTTTTATTTAACAAATCTTACGCGACCAGAAAAGACAAGCGCGCGCGTAAAAGTAGTCTTTGCATTTGCTCACGTCAGCAGCGTACACCCATGGGCAAATGGGGGACGCTAAATTGACCAATCAGAGCGCGCGCTTTACTTTGGTTATGTTATAACAAAGTTTACACCCCACTGAAATCGACGAAGCGATTCTAAACTGATTACGTAACGTTTTCTCACTTCATAAATAGCGAGGGAACTTATTTACAACTTCAACCTGTACAAAGCGTTTTCTTTAAACATGGTTTAGCCATGGTTAAGCCATTGTTTTTCTTGCAAGAGACTGATATCAGATTTCACAACAAAAGCAATATTTCGGTATATTTCGCCAGTCCTGTATTAGAATAGATAGTAGATCTAAGCCTCTCGGCATTTCTTGGAAGAATTCCTCGTTGCAAAACGTACACAATAAATATCAGTCGACAGACAGTTGTAAATTTCATGAAATGTCAGCTGTCCTTCGGATGAAAGTGTTGGGCGGCAAATGCTCTGGCTTCAGCGATTCTTGAGCGGCTAGAAATAAAATCAGAAAGTAATACTGTTATTTTTAAAATGTAGAAAAATTGTCTCCAAACATTTTCTAGTCGTTTGCAATAAAAGTCAAACCAACAACTCGTCTAAATGTACGATGAATTTTTTGTTACTTACTGATATACTTTGATTGCATCACACATCCCTTCTAAATAAAGAGAGTTCTTTTTCTTTTTTCACAATTAAACGCCTCTAGCTCAAAATTAGTGCCTCAGTGGATGAGTTTTCCCTATCAGTAACATTTTTGTCCTGTCTTGGGCAATCTTTCGTTGTCTCGAGTAAAATAAGAACCCCACACATCCGCACTGACCTGCTGCATCGACTGCCGGGTCTTTCCTCCCCAGCCGTTCCGGGTCGGGAAAAATTACTTAACTCTCGATCAAACGCTGACGCCTCTGAAACGAAAAAGATAACATACTATGATCGATGAGGTTAAGACTGGTACCCTTTCAAGTCGAACTGCATTTAAAGTAATCCAAAAAAGACTTGTTTTTCAAAGTTTTTACTAGTTGGAAAACAAATTTGAGTCTGGCCTGATCTCCACGCGAATCCTTCAAACAAATCCTTCAAAAAATCTCATTTGCTGGAAACGAACTTTCTTGTTAAACCGTAAAGCATGAAATCTTTCTCTTCGCAACAATCACATATTTAAAAACGCCGCTTTCCGTATTGCACTGACTCTTGTTGGTCAAAGAGACAAATCTCTAAGAGGTTTATTTTCCCGACCTAGTCCGTGTGGAAAAAAAATTTGGGCGTTGATGTGTTTTATACCTGATGACAGATGGTCTCGTGTGGTTAAGTTCGTTTTTAAAGGCAGAGATTCAAACAGATCTTTTACTATATCGAACCTGCGGGAGATAAAAACAAGGCAGCTACTCATAACATGAACATTTCCAAGCTCATACTTAATACCTTATCATTTACTGCCTCTGGTTCTCTGGCAAAGAAATAAAAGTTCCAAGAGAAGATTTCTCACCTTGAAGCAATAGACGATTCAAACGATGTTTGCTCAAGTTCTGTTGCTTTAATCAGCTCCTCGACGTGTTTCGCACTTAAGACTTGAAGAAAACAAAGGAGAAAGAACATGGATTAAAGAAATTGTGAGGCAAAAAAAGAGAAAACAAAAAAGACAAAGGCCCCCCTCCAATCAAACGCTTCCGTACCTTGTGATGCAGACATGGGCCTCATAGGAGGGGGTGCGCGTGACTGCCCTGTGCTTGGTCTCTTGCGTGACACCTGCGTGGCAAAAATGTTCGTGAGGAAGGGAAATAGCATTTAGAATTTAAATAGAGAAAGTAAAAGACCCAGAAATAGGATCAAGAAAAACTCAAGAATTACTATAAATATCAACAAACCAGACTTACCTTGTCAAGGAATTCCAATGAAGGAAGGTTTTGAAATATCTGACGATGACAACTACAAGGCAAACACATCAGTGCAGAAGAAAAGGAAGATTCGAAATTAGCTCAAGGCACTACAATACTTCATTCATCATTTTCTTGCTTCATTCCACATGAAAAACTAAGTTTAAAGAAAAAAGTTTAACCTGGGATGATAACAATGACTCACCCAAATCAATTGTTAACTAATTGCCTAACATATACATTACCATTACCAGATCTGAAGTGATACCAATAGAACAATATCAAAACTACGATTTTTTTTCAATTTTATTATATATTCTATTATCATTTCAGTCAAACATTGCTGCTTTATCTTGTTACAGGTAAACATAAATCTAAAGCTTACCTAAATGTGTCAGCAGATTCGCATGGATTTCCTGAAACAAAAATGGTTGAGCTGATGCCATTCAAAAATATTTGAAAGAACAAATTATCTAATTTTTCAATGACACTTTTGTTTATTAATTCAATAACAAAACCAAATTGCGATTCTGTGAATTATCACAGGATAATAACTTCTGATACAATGAATATATGACTTTCATATATTTTGAACTGCGGTTGTAGATACGTACGATGCACGATCCTCGCAGTAGAGAGCGCTATTTATGCAATAGCGAAAATCAGACCTGAAAAAAATCAGGCCTGTACGGGATTCAAACCACTGACCTCTGCGATACTAGTACAGCGCTCAACCGATTGAGCTAACAAGCCAACTGGGATCAGGCCGTTAAGTTGATTCATAATAAACCCGTGATGATAAATCTGATACAATGAATATATGAAGATCATATTTTTTGAACTGCGGTTGTAGATACATATGATGCACGATCCTCATAGTAGAGAGCGCTATTTATGCAATGGCGAAAATCAGACCTGAAAAAAATCAGGCCCTACGTTATTGCATAAATAGCGCTCTCTACTGCGAGGATCGTGCATCATACGTATCTACAACCGCAGTTCAAAATATATGAACTTCATATATTCATTGTATCTGATTTATCATCACGAGTTTATTACAAATCAACTTAACGGTCTGCTCCCAGTTAGCTCAATTGGTAGAGCGCTGCACTAGTATCGCAGGGGTCAGTGGTTCGAATCCCGTACAGGCCTGATTTTTTTCAGGTCAGATTTTCGCTATTGCATAAATAGCGCTCTCTACTGCGAGGATCGTGCATCATACGTATAATAACCTCTCTTAGCATAAGTAATAGCCCATTCGCGAATTACCCTTGGCCTCATTTTCAAAACGAGTCCTCGTGCTAATCCTTTCATATGATAATAAGTTTCCATTCACATGGAAATTAAATTGATTTCATTTTCAAAAAGAATGGTTGAGCACGAGGACTCGTTTTGAGAACGAGGCCAAGGGTAATTCGCAAATGGGCTATTGTGGAATAGAAAATCATAACTAGCTAGTTAAAAATGAAAATTACCTGCCACAGTTAGCTCTGCAAGGGTAGAAATGCTTGACAATGTGAACTGTAATGAAACAAAGGAGATCATTGTTTTCAAGAACTATTCATGAGCTAGTTCAATTGGTGAATGAGTGTATAAAGAACAAAATGAGAATTTAACAAAGGTTTCAATAATCACCAGTTCTTCAATGGTTGTTATGGCATTGTTGGACACATCCAAGATTTCCAAAGAAGAAAACTGGCTGGCAAACAACTGTAATGCAAATTTATACCACAAAGTGAAGATAAATTAAGAGTTTACCAAGAAAAGCATTGTTCTGTGATGGCTTTAGGTCCCATCAACTACTAGACAGATAGGAGACATGTTCAATTGACACCAGCAGATTGACAACTAATGTGTTCAAAACTGTGATTAGCTAGTCTGGCAGTACAACTGACAGTATCTACTGAAAAGACATCAAAAACAACTTGTAAGATATCTCTTCCACAATGTTACTGGATAAACCTAACCTTCACTTCTGTTATTCTGTTGTTTGATAGATACAATTCTTGCAGAGCCCTGAAAATTGAAAGTAAGTCTTGGTGTTGCTGACATCAAAAGGCATTTTAACATCCCAATAGTGCCTGTAAATATCAACTTTTAGCACCACACGTTACATAAATTATAGATTATAAAGATTAGTGAAAATTTAGCAAGGTTTTTGGTAAAAAAAAAGATCATAACTCTTCTTTAAGTTACCATACTTCAAACATACCCATGATAAGACATAAGGAAAAAAATGCACTTTACCTCAATTTGCCTAGAGAGTCCAGAGAAACTATCTCATTATTGTCCACTCTTAAAACCTTTTAATAACAAAAAAAATACTTTTTACAAAATCATATGATTGAGCTGCTCCCTGAGACAGTTTTCCCAAATACTTACAGTTAAACTAGAGAGACTCCTCATTCCTGACAAATCTGAGATTTGATTTTTGGAGGCATCAAGATCTTGAATCTGAAAAAAAATTACCAAGTCACTTTGAAGAAAAAAGTAAATCTAATTACCTTTTATCACTTGTAAAAAAGAGAGACAAACCATACATTCTGTAACTCCTTACCTTTTTACATCTTCCTAAATCAGGAATTTTGCCGATTTTATTGTTTGACACATCAAGCTCCTCAAGTGCAGGGAGGGCATTGATGGCCTGCCAACAACAAATGACATAATTATGTATTTATATATTTACTGATACCTGACATAGAGTGGGATTGGCAGACTGCTTTGTGGTGAACATGATGCTGAAACAACATTCAGCAGAACCAATTTGTAGACCTGCCATTGGGTGGTCAATAATGGAGAAAGATGCCATGTGCTACATTATAAAGCCTTGCCAAAACATTTTCAGTCACCCACCACCACCTCCTCCCCCCTCCCGCAAACTTCTAAGCCCCTATGTATTAAATTCTGGAAATAACTAAGCAACTAAAAGCATAAAAAATCTTTAGTAAAAAATAATCCATAGACACGATGTGCTGAGGGGTAACTAAATATACATAATGAAAGCTGAAATAAATGACAGAATCATTTAAGGATCTACAAACTACATTAAACACCAAATAGTTTTTAGAGAAATGACATGTCACTCATTGAATGAACTTACAGAAATATCTGTTATATTGTTGCAGCTAATGTCCAGGATAGTGATTTGTGAGCAACAACCAATCTCTCTGAAGTCAATCTTAGAAAGACAATTGCTATCAAGCCTCAGAACTTTGAGTTTTCTCACATGCTGTAGACCTTTGTCTTGAAAATAATAAAAGAAGAACTGATCACCATGTAATGTTGTTCAATATCATTTCTTTATTATATGGCTGTGTCTCACAAGGACTGGGAACTACCGAATTCATGAATTTGATTGGCTGAAATCAATATTGAAAGCGGTCTAGATTTTCCTATCTAGACCGGCATCTAGACTGGTCTAGAAAAAAAAGGTACAAAGAATATAAAATATAAGACAGCCATATAATAAACATCTTATTAACCGGGCTAGGTCGGTCTGTATGGGAGAATCTTGACCTCGGTCGCTGGTACAGACCTCACTGCATTTGGTCTGTACTGGCAACTTCAGTCAAGATTCTCCCATACAGACCTCCTGCTCAGTTAATAAGAACTAAGTTTAAGAAGTCATTTTTGAGAGGTCTATGAAAGATGATTGATTATACCAACAAAGTAACTGATTTTTAATTACCTTTGGCTCTAGTTACCTTGTATATATTTCAACCCTTTAACTCCCAGAAGTGATTAACAAGTAAATTCTCCCTATAATATTCATACATTATCATGCAAACAAGTAATGAGAATATTCAAACTTATCAGGTAGAATTCATCTTGATCCAACAACAAATTCTCATAACTAATTCACAAGGAGATGTATAGCTTGTTAGAGGGAAGAATTAACAATCACAGCTTGGGAATTAAAAGATTTAATATTTAATAAATTAATAAAGGTAACTTACTCA
>NC_142528.1:0-125000 GCF_964205215.1 Stylophora pistillata | reverse complement strand
CTCCCTCCAAATGTGCTAGATTTCCTTGTGGAACATAAAGAGAATTTGGGGCTGTGTTGAAAGTTACATACAAAAATACTTTATTCCACACATCCCTAATCAAGGTATGGCATTATTAAAGGCTCTTATTTTCATCTTTAAGCAGAATGCTAAAATGGTGATGACATCACTGTCAGGACATATGATGACTTTAGATTTCACAGCCAGTCATCAAAAATGGTAAGAATACATAATTATGTTAACTTAATAACCAAGATATTTTATAAAAATAACTTATGTTATTTTGATAACCAAGATATTCTATAAAATGTTTGTCATAACATTTCCTTTCTTCAGGTATAGTTGTGCTCCTGTAGCCCTGTTTAGTGCTCCAGTTACAAAATATGTTGGTGAAAGCTATCTCCCTATTAAGGTAAGAGACTCGTCCCACAACTACCTTGGTGCATTGTTTCTGTAAAAAGACTCCTTCCTCTTTTCATGAAGAAAATTCCTGTACATGTATCTGTGTATGTTTCATTTTAATCTCATGTGCAATTGTGCAATTATCACAATCACAGAGGACTTTAGAGAGAGAGGTACGAGGCTGTCAGGTGTTGATTATATGGACTGATTGTGACAGAGAGGGTGAAAACATTGGCTTTGAAGTGATAAATCTTTGTCAAAATGGTAAGTTACTTATTGCAAACTTGGACAATAAATGATGTAATAATTTTCATTAGGGTAAGTTTTTCATTTGTACATATTACGCATGGGACAAACAAAAAAAGGGGGGTGGGGAGGGTGCATGGCAAGTGAGGGAAAAACAAGAAAGAATCAAATTTAAAGTCTAGCACAGGCTAAAGTGTTAAGAGTGCAGAGATATCTTTCTTGCATTGGTTTGTTTATATGCTGGTAATACATCATGCTATTTTTGTGAATATTAAGCAAATAAAGTCAACATTTGTAATGTTGTAATCTCCTCTAACTTGATTGTTTCGCAGTCTGTCCAAATATCCAAATTTACCGTGCAAAGTTTTCAGAAATTACTCCTGGGTAAGTAGTTAGAGACGCTTTCTCTTTTATAGAGGAATTCTTTCAAACAAAACATTTTAAAATATACTGGATGTGAGAACTTTTAGTGCTAGACTTGTTTTGATAGTACATCTGTCGCAGCTATTGACTAATTCTCTCAGGCTCATTATGAGGAGAGTAAAAAGTGTTTGTATTGCCCTTAGCAAGATACTTATTAATACTAAAATAAAAAGTGTGTAGCATATAATGCAAAGATCAAGTGGTACTGCAACAGTTACAGAATACAAGGCATGGGAATTATTTTTGCTGGGAAATTTGCAGCTCACAGCTTTTTGTTTGAGGGATTCCTAAAGGTTTGAAATGTTCTCCATAATTGTCAACCTAAAGAAAGAGCAGTATTATTTACTTTTATTACGTTATTTCAAACATTTTAGCTCGGTTTCAAGAGCAGTCCAGAACCTTGTTCAACCTGATTTATTACAGTCACAAGCAGTAGATGTGAGGATGGAGCTTGACCTAAGGATAGGTAATTTTTTCACTTTTGTTTGTGGTAATGTCATTTATAGAAGTGCAGTGTTTTGCTGTACATGTACATCAGAGGATGAAACAAATTTGGATGTGTTGTAACAAACTTTGTTGACTGTATTGGAGTAGTGGTCCCATTAAACTATGTATTTGTGAAGAAAAAATACAACAAAGATTGTGCAGTAGATTCTTTCTATCTTTCTATTTTTGTGACATCTGATTTTCTGTAACCCTGTTTATCATAGGAGCTGCCTTTACTCGGTTCCAGACACTGAGACTGCAAAAAGTTTTTCCAGATGTTTTGAGTGATAACCTCATCAGTTATGGTAAGCATCAGCTTCAAAACATTAACTTGTAGACTTACAACCATAATATATCATTAAAGCCTTATTCAAGCCTAAATTGCTTCTTTTTTTCTTGTTTTAACTATTTCATTTTGCATGAGAAAATTTATACTTGAAAGTGGATGGTACTGTGCATTGATGGACAAAAATTGCTTATAAAGGTAGATGGAAGATGGTGTTATCAGTTAGTGGCAAAGGAATATTCAGGAAGAGAAAATTTGACTAATTATCATAGCAAGAAATGATTTTTTGACTTTTTCCTTGTCCAGTTTCAAGACCTTTTAATTTCATTTCCTTTAGGAAGTTGCCAGTTTCCAACATTAGGATTTGTTGTTGAAAGAGTGAGTAAACCTTGACATTTGACTTTGTAAACAGAAGTAGAGAACATGCACAAATATTCCATCCTTAGAAACTCTTTCTCTGATTAAAATAGATCATGCGCCCATAAGCATTGTACAATTTTTGCTTTGCTTTGTAACTTTTTAGGTCTAGTCACCAAGTATTGTCACTATGAAGACTGCTGTCAATCAATTTAAATACCGGTAATTTATAATTTTTTTGTTTTTCAATCAGTATAAACAGGTTCAGCAATTTGTTCCTGAAGTATTCTACAAAATTAAAGGTAGGAAATTGTTAAACTCATTTCTGTTTTATTGTTTAAATTATTTTTGTTTTATTAATTTATTGTTTGTACTTTCAAAATATTTGGCAGGCTTGATAAATGTTTTTGAAAGCATTAAATTCTAAGAGGTAGTGAAATAAATAAATAAATTATTTTGATGAATGAATAAAGTTGATCTTTATTTTCCTTTAGTTTCTCATGAGATGGAAGAAACAAAAGTGGATTTCAACTGGAAGAGGTACAGTATACTTAAGTTTTTTTTTTTATTCCTAGGGTTTTGGCTGTCAGTGAGTTTTTATTAGCCCCATGATGTTTTGAATAAATGCAGACATGTACAACATATTTATTGTTATTTCCCTTATAGAGGCAGACTTTTTCACCGCTTGCCTTGCCTGGTCATCTATCAGATGTGTTTGGAGGTATAATATATGTATTTTGTTTAAACTACATTTTGCTTTTCTTCTCTAACTGGCTATAAACTTAATAAAATGAAAGGTATATAACGCATTTACCTCACTCTTGGAGCAATAGTTTATTTTTTTTTATCATTAATATTATGCTTGTTATAATATTAACACTATTATTATTATTTCTCTTATGCAAGAATCCTACAGCAAAGGTTCTTAGCACATCATCCCGTCCCAAGAGCAAGTGGAGACCTCTTCCTTTAGACACTGTGGTAAGTGGAGCCACCATTATAAGTTGACTCCTTACAAGTTCAATCTTTTGTTTTGGCTCCTCTGAATGAGTTTTAAACCTACTTAAAAAATGTCTTGCAATGTCTACATAGACTTTATGATTAGTAATATTTTGGTGTTTAGTGCTTTTGGGTAATGTCCAGTTCACTTAAAGGTAACATATACAATACATTTGCAGGAGCTTGAGAAACTTGCCTCTCGAAAGTTGAAAATAAATTCCAAAGAGACAATGAAAATAGCTGAAAAGCTCTACAATCAGGGGTAGGTAGTAATAGTCAAAGATGTATTTCTGAAGAAGTCAATCATATATTATTGGTGCTCCAATGAAAGCCATGTTCAATACAGGTGCTCTCTTAGTTTCAATGTGATTAAATGTGGTGGTAACTACTTATTGTTTTGCATGATTTTATGCTTGTGGCACAATTTAACTGGCTGCAAGTTGAGAGAATGTCTTTGAGTACACATTTTCCATGATAATTAGTTATCCCATCATAGTGTCATTGTATAGACATCATGAAGAGTACCTTTGTCACTTTGTGTTTTAGATTTATCAGCTATCCTCGCACAGAGACCAACATATTTCCAAAGTCATTGGACTTACGACCCCTTGTTCAAAATCAGACTGTTGATGGAAACTGGGGAGGTAAAAATAAAAGTTCATATATTCATTCATTCATTTTTTCATTCATTTTGTCATAATTCACTTAAAGTGCCATTCATACATCTAAGCTGTGTTGTAACTACTATTTAAACTATTTTCACTGACGGCATTTTGTAATTACCTTTAAGTTTTTTTGTGTAGTTAATATCATTACAAAGCACTAGTCTTGATTCTAAGGTGGAACTTCCACCTTGGAAACAGCAACTGTAACTTCGGTGTTGTGACTTGGTCATTTTTTCCAGCTTTTGCTGCTCGCGTGTTGGAACGAGGCCCGAGCCCTCGGCAAGGCAACAAAACAGACAATGCTCATCCTCCCATTCATCCAACAAAGCATACAGACAATTTACAGGTTTGCTTTTTTTATCCATTTGCTAAGACGTATGCAGAGATTTGGAACTATTTTGAAGGATTTCTGGATAATAGCAATCCAATCATTTCTCCTTGTGATATTCTGCTATGGCTCATCAGAGCAATCAGATGTCAAATTTTGTAAATTGAATCACATTTTGCATGTTACCAAATTGAATTATGGGGAATTATATTCGACTGATACATCGGCGGAGTGTTGGTTGCTACTCAGATAATTTATTGGCTGAGTGTCGGCTGGATATTTGTCAACCGACACTACCTACTGTATACATGATCTTTGCCACCTGCTACATATTTTGCATTTTAATGTTATCATTAGTTGAGAATTTTTCCAGGCTAAGTTTAGGTACATAATGTCTGTTTGACTTAATTTAAATTGCAGGGAAATGAAAAAAGATTGTATGAGTTCATAGTGAGACACTTCTTAGCTTGCTGTTCTGAGGTGAGAAGATTCCTTTGTTTTAAAGTCATTTTTATTGCCTTTCTTCCAATTATCTTCCTCCTGGGCCCATTTCCCTGAAGAGCGTGATCACCTAAAGAAAGTTTTCGCATGGCTTAAATACCCGGAATGCCTGGTAAATTCTACTGTTAACACCCTCTTACAATCAAGGATTGTTGGTAAGCAGCCCACACAGACGCCCAAAGAACCAAAATCCATTGTTCGTGTGGTCATACCTTTCAAAGATCAGGAATCAGCAAATTATGTTAAGAAAGAGCTCAAGAATCTTAGCATGAAGGTGCAGACAACTGTCCAGCCAGTATTTGTTAGCCGCAAAGTTGGCCAAGATCTCAAAGTACGAGAAATCAAGCCACAGATCATCAACCAACAACGCGTCGTTTATGGTTTTCAATGTGACCTGTGTTTTTTTTTTTTTTTTTTTTTCCAAGGATGCTAAGGGTCAGGAGACTAATGTGGAGATTGAAATTGCTGGAGAGAAGGTCTGTGTTGTACAGCTTATTGAATGGTGGTATGACTGTTTAAGTCAGAGAATGAGCACCAAGTTGTCAATGAAAAGTCACTTCTGACTGAAAAAAAAAAAAAACCTTATGCTCTGGTAGAAGAAGGTTTTTAATGTTTGATGTACATTTTTTGCAGTTTACTGCCACAGGTCTAATGATCACTGCAAGGAACTATCTGGAAGTTTATCCATATGATAAATGGAGTGATAAGGTAATTTTGTTTCCTTTGTACAAGATTTTACTTACATTTGGCCCTCTTTTTCCAATAAAAATTACCAAACAACTTTTTTTTAATATGGGAACATACCATGGTTTTACATCATGTGGAGTGCTATTGTTAGCTCTGTGGTCAAACAACTGTTTTCTTTGCATATTAAGCTTTCTACTTGTATGATAATCTTTTGTATTGATTCTCTCATTGAAGACAATTCCAGTCTACAATCAATGTGAAGAATTTCAACCAAGCTCTATTGAGGTTTGTAATTTAACAAAATTCTCAAATTAAAAATTCAAGGTGTGTTTGGCCTTCCCTGCTTTGGAAACTAAAAAGGCATCTTTCCCATCATGTTAATATGGAAATTTATAGAGTTTATGTCTACAATAATATTGTTTGCAGATGGTTGATGGGGAAACCAAACCACCTCCTTTGTTAACAGAAGCTGATTTGATTGGTCTGATGGAGAAACATGGCATAGGTAGGGGATAACTCTAAGCAAGAGTAATTACAATTTATTTAGTCTGATCATCCATTCGGATGAGAAGAAAAAACTGTAGAAAAAAAAAATTCTCCTTACCAAAAGAACAGATGGAAAGCAAACAGTTTCTGTTACAAATTTGAAATAATCAGCTGACCAAATGACAGCATGATGGGTGAAAAGAAAAGTTAATTGATGATGTGTTTCATCCTTCTTGCCACAGGCACAGATGCCACTCATGCCGAGCATATTGAGACCATCAAGAACAGGTGCTATGTGGGGGTACAGCAAGATGGGACCTTTCTACCAGGACAGCTGGGAATGGGACTTGTGGAAGGTACAGTGAGATCCTATCACATGATCTGCATGTTGTTAATGACCTTCCTGTTCTTATAGTAGAGATAGAGTATTAAGCTTCCCTAATTAATTTTTTTCTCTCATTTATGAAGAATAGTCAACTTTAGCTAATCCTTAAAATTTTTGTTTTTTGAAGGTTATGATTTAATGGGATTTGAGCTCTCTAAACCAAGACTAAGGTCCGAACTTGAAGCAGATTTAAAGAGGTAACACCAGGAAAACTCCACTGCTTGCATTATTTGAATTTCCCCCATTTCTCTTCCACTTTTTGGTCTTGAACTGAGTGAGATCTATTGGTAAACAACTACAAAGATACAAACTAGAAAAAATTGTTGTAAACACAACAAAGGGAAGCCTTGAATATGTACCCTTTATATACTTGCCAATTTTGTTTTCTTTTGCAGAATTTGTGAAGGAACAAGAAATAAAGATGGTGAGACAGATTATAAACTACATTTTTTTAAGAATTCTTTTTAAACAAGCAATGTCTAATGATTTGTGAACTTTGTCATTTAGATGTACTTGTTGAACAAATAGCAAAGTACAAGGAACAATTTGTCCAAGCTGTGCAAGAGGTTAGCTAGCTTAACTCATGTACGTGTATGTTCAGATCAACTCTATAAATTGGCCAAAAGTTAAATGACTTTAACTTTGCAGATGACAACTTTAATATAGAGAAAGTTTTCTTTTCTTCTAAATATTGTTAAGAAATCCATCTCAGTTTCAAAATGAAGAATGGTCCAAACCAAAGGAAGCTGCTGCAATTTGCTGATTTTGTAAAGAATTGATCAAGGTGTAGATTTAGAATGATGTGCTTAGTAACATTGTGTTTCACCACAGGCAGTCAAATTGGATCAAGCTTTAACACCATACTTTGGAGATCCTCAAGAATTCATTGATGAAGGTCTGTATTTTTATCTAATATACATTGATGATAATGATAGCCAAATGGGCAGGATAACAATAACTAGGTGATTAAACCAAGAAAGGCAGTCCATGCTAAATGCTTAAAATATCTTGCCTTAACTGTACAGGAAAGCTAGAGTAATGATTCATTAATGATTTATTTATAAAGTATTGAGCTTTCCACACACTTTTCTAGCTTTGTCTTATCTTTTGTTTGTTTGTTTGCTACTGAAGTTCTCAGTAGAGGGGATGAGAGGGGAACAGAACCTATGCGGCTTTGTCCAAGATGTAAAACAGAACAAATGGTGCTCAAAAAGACCAAAGATGGAAGGTACAGTACTTTGCTCACTTTATCAGCAAAATGTTCACAGGTGCTCTCATGAGAACTGTTGACAAATACATGTTCACATTTGAATGAAATGCTGGTGATGGCTTCAGCAAAGCTTTATGTGTGTTCCATAATTAAATTGAAATATTGATGGGTTGAAGTGCCATTTACTTATTATGTTTTTCCATGTTATCAACCTGCAGCTACATGATTGGTTGTCAAGGGTATCCAAGATGTCGAGCCAGCATTTTCTTCCCCAAATTTGTTTTAGAGGCCTCGGTTGATGAATCTCTTTGTCAGCAGTGCCAAACTGGAGATGTACATAGAATAAGGTTCAAATTTAAGAGAGGTTCTGTTCCACCAATGATGCCGCTAAAGTAAGTTGGCTTTTGATTAGTGTGTGTGTGTGCGTGCGTGCGTGCGTGCGTGCGTGTGTGTGGGTGTGTTTTATAGTAGACTATAGCTTGATTGTATTTAGGAGAGTTGTTGAATTTTCCCCTTTACAATGGCTATGTCTTGCTCCATTGCTCATATCTGTACTGTTATGTGGGTAGCTACACAGGTTGTGTTGGTGGATGTGATGAAACTCTAAGAGAGATGCTGGATTTGAAGGACTTAAAAAAACTGCCATCTGAATCAGGTAGAAGTTTTGTTCTTTTGCTGTCTCATTTTGCTTACATTGGTAACTGCACTTTTCATCCTCTTTTCCCATTTTTTCTGATCTTGCAACTAACAATAGTCCAGCACCTTGCAGGAAATCAGGTCTTTCCTACTCTGTAATAGTTTACAGACTAACAGTAGCTTCATTCTGTTGAAAATGTTTTCTTTTGCAAGCAATGATAGCAACAGTTTCATCAACTTTGCGCAGTTTCTTATGAAAGTTAATTAAAATAGCGGTTGCATGACAGCATACGGCGTATTGCCTGATTTTAAAGACAATTATCAGCTCTTTCCTTTGTGATATTACTTGGAACAGGTTGTAACTAATAATGTGCAAACATTTCATTAAAAAATAGGTGGTTCAAACCCAACAGGAAGAGGAAGACAAAACCCTCAGCCCAGTAATAGGGGTAATAAACGTACCCCAGGGCGTGGTCAAGTAGGCAACAGAGCCCAAGGGGTTGTGACCAGGCCTCCTACAACACCTCAAGTTACAAGACCACCTGCTCAAAGAGGAAGTGGATTTGTACCAAATGGTCAAAGTCGGGGGCAGAATAGTGGAAACAGCGCATCATTTTCTGGAAGTAATTGCTAAATAAATGGTTTTTTTTTTCATCCGCAACGGTTACCTGTATGTCGCATTTTAAGTTCATTTGGGAGGTACTTATCTAGTAACATCAAAGCTACGTAAAGAGGTTGAGGAGCAAAAAGATTCAATAGTGGAAATCAGACCTGAAAAAAAAAATTTCAGGCCTGTACGGGATTCGAACCACTGACCTCTGCGATACTAGTGCAGCGCTCTACCAATTGAGCTAACAAGCCAACTGGGAGCAGGCCATCAAATTAATTTGATATAAACCCGTAGATGATAAATCGAACAACAACAAACATATGAAACATATGAGTGAACTGCGGTTATGAGACGTATATAAGAACGATCCTTCGCAGTAAAGCACTATTTAAGCAATAGTGGAAATCAGACCTGAAAAAAAAAAAAAAATTTCAGGCCTGTACGGGATTCGAACCACTGACCTCTGCGATACTAGTGCAGCGCTCTACCAATTGAGCTAACAAGCCAACTGGGAGCAGGCCATCAAATTAATTTGATATAAACCCGTAGATGATAAATCGAACAACAACAAACATATGAAACATATGAGTGAACTGCGGTTATGAGACGTATATAAGAACGATCCTTCGCAGTAAAGCACTATTTAAGCAATAGTGGTTCACTCCGCAGTTCACTCATATGTTTCATATGTTTGTTGTTGTTCGATTTATCATCTACGGGTTTATATCGAATTAATTTGATGGCCTGCTCCCAGTTGGCTTGTTAGCTCAATTGGTAGAGCGCTGCACTAGTATCGCAGAGGTCAGTGGTTCGAATCCCGTACAGGCCTGAAATTTTTTTTTTTTTTTTCAGGTCTGATTTCCACTATTGCTTAAATAGTGCTTTACTGCGAAGGATCGTTCTTATATACGTCTCATAACCGCAGTTCACTCATATGTTTCATATGTTTGTTGTTGTTCGATTTATCATCTACGGGTTTATATCGAATTAATTTGATGGCCTGCTCCCAGTTGGCTTGTTAGCTCAATTGGTAGAGCGCTGCACTAGTATCGCAGAGGTCAGTGGTTCGAATCCCGTACAGGCCTGAAATTTTTTTTTTTCAGGTCTGATTTCCACTATTGCTTAAATAGTGCTTTACTGCGAAGGATCGTTCTTATATACGTCTCATAACCGCAGTTCACTCATATGTTTCATATGTTTGTTGTTGTTCAAAAAGATTCAAGTCATTTTTCAAATCAAAACTGTTTCTTTTCCATTTTAGGTCATAATCAATTTCCATCAGCTGGCTCAGATAATGGGTAAGTACTAAGTCTGTACTAAGAAACCAAGAGAAACCTCGAACTGCACAAATTAACTGAGCAGAAAGAGGAATGCTTGTATTGAGCTTTTACAATCCAGTTCACACGAAGTAAAGACTGAAATCACGTTATAACAGAATATGAAACCAACAAAGAATCTCATAGCTGGGATCGTACTACTACTAACAGTAGCTTGCCCAAAAGAACTAACTTGTGTGCTGCAAAAGTGCGTGATGTTCTGTCACGTTGCTAGATAGACTTGCAAAGGTCTCAGCCTAGTAAGGTTTTGTCAAATAGTAACTAACTTGAGTGCTGCAAAAGTGCGTGATGTTCTGTCACGTTGCTAGATAGACTTGCAAAGGTCTCAGCCTAGTAAGGTTTTGTCAAATAGTAACTAACTTGAGTGCTGCAAAAGTGCGTGATGTTGTGTCACGTTGCTAGATAGACTTGCAAAGGTCTCAGCCTAGTAAGGTTTTGTCAAATAGTGCGTGATGTTGTGTCACGTTGCTAGATAGACTTGCAAAGGTCTCAGCCTAGTAAGGTTTTGTCAAATAGTGCGTGATGTTGTGTCACGTTGCTAGATAGACTTGCAAAGGTCTCAGCCTAGTAAGGTTTTGTCAAATAGTGCGTGATGTTCTGTCACGTTGCTAGATAGACTTGCAAAGGTCTCAGCCTAGTAAGGTTTTGTCAAATAGTGCGTGATGTTCTGTCACGTTGCTAGATAGACTTCCATGTGGTCTCAGCCTAGTAAGGTTTTGTCAAACAGCAGCTGCATAGTACGGGTAGGAATCGTCTCAGCGGAGTCGTTGTCATTGCTGTTAGAGAGGTATGCTGGGTAATTAAGCTTAGTTAGGCTTTCGCTCCCCTAGAAGCTTTTCGTATCTGAATGTTTGTTTGTCAGAGGTGATGAGAACTGTGTTGTTTGTTCTTGTGGACAACCTGCAATGATGCTGACCGTTAAAAAAGATGGACCTAATAAAGGTGAGTTGAGATCACTGTTATCTAGTTGTGTTATTTAATATACCAGAGGCTGAGATATATGAAGGATTCTGAAATGACGGATATATCAATTTTGATACTTTGTCGTCAGGTCGGCCATTCTATAAATGTTCAAACAGAGACAATGGTTGTGGTTTCTTTTTATGGGCTGATGATGATTCTAGCGGTTCGTCTTCAACATTTGGTCAAACCGCTCCTCTGAGATCAACTAGCAACTTCAACAGGAATAGTATAGGTATTTCACAATTGTCATGTGATCGTGTGTATTATTCTCATGTAAGTAATCTTCTTTAAGATTAAAAAGTGTAGCAGCCTCTTGATCAGAAATCAGTTTTCATTCGTGAATATTTAAGTGACTGTATGTAATGACTGGAAAGTACTTTTTTTCTAAAATCTGCAACTTACCAAAATCATGTATCTCACAACTTTCCTTCATGTAGATCTTGAACCTTTGTTATGAATGTTGATACTCCTGCAGGGACAGGAAACGTATTAACGAATAACTACGCTTTGTTCTTTTAGGATTTAATTCTGACAGAAACTCGACTTTCCCAGGAAGCAGGTACCTTTTTAACTCTCAGTCCGGATAACAGTTTTAGTCTGAATTGTCAAATATTACATCTCTGCTTCATGTAAAGCCTCAGATATAATTACTTTTTAATACTTTTCCGGGCTATGTTAACATTGCAGTGGATCATCGAATACACAAGGCTCTGGACCACCTTGTCACTGCAGTGAACCGGCCATCAGGTACAACAGTTTTACTATATATGGTAAACAAAATTGAGCTCATTAGGTGAAAAATACTCAAATGAATTTACAATCCTTCTATTCTCAAAACATAACAACTGCAACTACAAAATGAAGAAGTTACTAGAATCGTATCTTTACGAGTTGTTTCCATATTTTTCAGTCGCACAGTTTCCAAAGAAGGAGCAAACAAAGGTCGACCGTTCTACTGTTGTGCTAAACCGAGAGGCCAGGGCTGTGATTTCTTTGAATGGGGTGACACAACAGGGTCATCAGCAGCTATCAGCAAGTTTAAACCTGGAAGATCTGCTTCGTCAAACAGTGGAGGGGCAAGGAAAAGAAGATGTGGCCTTTGCCAACAAGAAGGTCGGATACTATCAACTTAAAACACCTTCATTTTGTGCTTAACTATTTAGTGCACTTTCCCTGGAAAACCCGAGTGTCCTGGTATTGTTTTAAACTTAAAATGTACTTCAACGGGTTGTTTGCATGTAAAACACTACTTTGTTGATTGTTTCGTTACCACGAGTAATGTGTTGATGGTTCTTCTGATGAGATAAAGCCTCGACATAAGGCTTGACGTTCTGAAATCTCAAGTCTTTCCAATCTCGCTTTGAAAATAAGGCCACGTGAAAATATTTCACAATACGACAACGATTTTTCTGAAGTGAGATTTTAAAAAAATTCACCAAAATAGGCCAAAACTGAGGCTTTTGTGATCTTGGAAATGGCTTACAGTCCCTTACTGGGGAAACGCCAATGTTACTTCCACTTAATTTCAAGAGAGGTCCCATATTTTATTGCACCAGACATGGAATTGTCAAGCTTTGCCACTTGTCACTGACTGTCAATTTTTATCTTTCATTTTTAGGCCATACCAAGCGAACCTGCCCCATGAACCGATAAAGTCACTGTACGCAGACTTCGACTTTTTTATATGTTGATTTCAATAGGATTGTAAATAGGGTCCTAAAGAAATATTTCGAGAAAAAAAATGACTCAAACTCTTTGTTATGAAACAAGTCTGTGACTGATGTTATACAATATATCTATTGTAATATTTATCTGTAATTCTGGTTTCCTTTTGTTGCAGGAAGTGCACTTTTACGCTGCGCTTAACGAAACAGTGTAAGATTTAGTGCGTCCATTAAGTTAAATTCCTTGATCTAGATATCGCCAAAGAACAAAGCTAAACGTAACTCTGTTTACTGCACTACAATACAGGTTGAGATCACGTACTGAAAGGTGTAGGAATATTGTGTTTGTTGCATTTTACGAAAGAAGTGTCGGTTGAAAAGGACTCCTTTGAATTAAAGTGTTTACCTCAGGCCGGGCGTTAATTGTGGAGTAAGCGCTTCCTTATGGTGTAACAGCTGTATTTCGCAACCTAAGAGATCAATGCAAAGGCTAGCAAAAACTAACGATAAAAACCGAAACGTCGGTTTTTATCGTTAGTTTTTGCTAGTCTTTGCATTTCTAAATCTTTATTGATAAGAGATCAATGGGTTTTTAAATCATTTTACCAGACTGTTATGTTCAGTGATTCACTGCTTTTTCCCTTAATTATTGGTGTTGGCCCTTAGCAATCTTACCAACAAAAATCAACAGAACAACGGTGCAATGCTACCCCACCTTTTTTCGTTTATATATTTTTTTGACATTGGATTTACAAACACCGTAAGGGATGATAAACTCGTCATGGCTTCAAGGTTCGACACTAACAGTAGCCAACTAGCCACAGACTAGTAGAAATTCAGTTTTTGCTATTGATTTTCGATTTCCACGAGCCAGTTTGGCTGTTAAACAAACTGAAATTGTTGACATCTAAGCTCTCACTAGCCACTTGGCTAGTAAGTTGAAAAGTTAGTGTTGAGCCTTAGGCTTTAACTACTTTGTCGCGCAAAAGAAAAAAACAAGAAAAACGCTTTCAACAGAACGGGAAAACATGATATGAGAGTTTTCTTAAATAAAGTCCTGCTCTTGGTGATGTGAGCAAATGTTGGAAATTATTAATGGAAATACTTGTCGAACTGCATTCATTTGTTATCTGTGAGTTACTGTCCTAGAATTTGCGAGACCGTTTAACTGTAGTTCCTAGTTCCTGTCCGCTTCGTGCTTCATGGCCTTGCTTACCATTGTCTTTTCTATTGGTTAAGCCAAAAGTTGACAAACAATTTCTAGCAGACTATGACACTTGTGAACACAGATTTCACTGAGCAAAACGATTTAAAGCAATGGCAATGGAATTGAGACTTCATCGCTGTGGTGTAAGTGATTTAGTAATTACTCCGTTAACAAAACAAAAATGATGTTTACACCAAGAATCACACATTAAATGAATTGCTTAAAAAGTTGTGACGCAACTTAGTTTCCGAATTGCTTCACCGTACGAGTCATTCAGTTACATTGGAATCAGAAAAATACGTTTTACATTTTTTTTTTACAGCTACTTTACTCGAAGATGGAAGTAGGTGTTTTGTCTTTCACAGAGTTAGGTTGTAACTTTGAAAGAGCACTGATGAGACTTGAACTTTCAAAACTTTCAAAGTTCCAAAGGTTTCAAACTTTCCTGAAACATTTATAGAGCTATTAGGCCCTCCAACCTAGAATTTCAAATTAGCAAAAATTACTTAGAAACATGTCTTTTCGTAGGTTTTTGGCGTAGTAAGAGTTATTGTACCACAGGCGAACCAAGCTCTCTTTAAGAACCACACAAGGAACACAATTTGCATATCGATTTATAAGGATTTGTATGGGATTTTCTACAAGATATCCATGAAGATAGTTAAAAGTGAAAATACTAAATAAAAATGGCTTACCTTATTCCATACGTGTGTTGTTTGCTCCTGGTGTCGTTATTTTACTGATTTAACTTGATTTAAGCGGGGTTTTTTTTAATCCTGGTTTTCTCTAAACCAGGATTAAAAAAAAACCCGCTTATGTTCCTTTAGTGGTTCTTAAAGAGAGCTTGGGCCGCCTGTGATTATACTTTTTCAGTTTTGCCCGGTAGCTTCGCAATTTTCGCATTTCGATCTTGAGAAAGTGGAAATGAAGCGGCTTCAAAACTACCCGATTCTGAACTCATGAGAGGAATGCACAACAGTCTCTCTGCAACCAAAATGATCAGGGAAAGATACCTCATTGAAAAGAAAAAAAGCGTCAGTCTAATGGATCAAGGTGAAGTTTTTCCTTTTTTGACACTTTGGATGTAATAGGTTAAATATTAATTTGTGGGTTATACCATAAAGCAAGCTCATCCTTACAGATAAACTGAAATTGTAGAAGAAAGACGCCTGAATAAACCCGGACTTCAAAAGGACTCAAACCTGAGCTTCTTCGAAACTAATTGGACAGATAATTTCACGATGAACAACGCCTTTCTTTGTCAGTTTAAACTCACTATGAACATGTACCAACGTAAAAGCTACGAGGTACCAGGTCCTATTAATGTGGATTAAAAAAATCTGCGAATTCATCGGCGTTGGGAGCGCGCCCCGACCAATCACGACAAAGATAGCGTTTCTATTCACTCAAGGCGTGTGTCCTCCTCGCCGACATGTACTCCATTGCAAGAGAAAGGGTTTTTATACTTTAGATAGGAGAGAATTTCTCATCTTGTAATAGTTGACGCAAATCTTTCTAGAAGATACAGTTTTATTTTTAAAGAGATATTATGAAGAAGTACAGTTGCCGGGACTCCATTGAAACCTTGCAATTTTTAAATACGGCGGTTCTTCTCGGAGAGCAGATCACATGAGTTGAATTTCTACGTTACTTGCATTTTACCTCTTAAACAACTCTTTCCTAAACTGAGTGAAATTATACGACTATTTTGAATTCCCGATCTCTATTTACGAAATTTTGAAAATACGCAAGTGTTGTCTTTTCGTTCAAAATCAAATGTGTTTAACGCTGTCATGAATCCACTGTATTTATATTACTCGTTATACAAGGTGTAATGAGAATTTTAAAAAAGTGGACAATGTAAACCAGACATTTTTCCAGAATGTCATGCTGCTTGGCTGAAACAAATGAAAGAGCTGACTGAAAACTCGTGATCGGTAGTGATGATCAATTTCGATTGTCATTTATGAACGTCCAACTGAACAATAGAAAAACGTTTAATATAAGATGCAGCCGGATGATAAGATATAAGGACAAGAGACCATATAATTTCACCACATATGCAGGGGATAAAACATGACAAAAGATATTGAACATTTTGTCGCGAGCGTAGCGAAGAAATATCCGAGTGGCTCTTGTCAATTCGAATCAGAAGTCTTCGAATTTTGTGTTCAGATGCTCTGCACTCTGCACATGAACTACAGGTACCTCGCTAGTGAATTGAGCAAAAACTGGTTCACACGTGAGAGAACATATATCTCAAGAACGACGGCGATAATTTTTTTGATGATGAAGTCAGTACTCCTGTTTCAATGAACACCTCGTTAAAGATATATTAGAATCTCGAATTTCCTCGTAAATGCGGAAATCAAGCACTGTAATTGTGCTGCAAAGAAGCTTTTGATTTGCCGGGACCGGAACTCAACCAGCACGTTTCAGTAGATATAAATGATTTCACCATTGAGTTTATTGGCACCTTGAATCAGATCCCATGTGCTAATGCAGTCATGAAGAAAGCACCTAAAGAATTGCTAATTACAGCCATTTACAGCCAGTCCAATGTCGCGCGTTTCTACACCTTAATTGGTTTAATACAGTAGCTTGATTTACTTAATTGTTAGGTCAGCCCCGCCTTATAGACCCTTGGAACACAACAGAAGTCAAATGCCTTTGATTTCAACCAGTCACACAATTGAATGCAGTGAAAAGGCAACGATTATGCCAACACACTACAATACCTTTTCATTTAATCCTCGTTAATTGATTTAATGTTGCTAAAGGACTTTCAGACAAAGAGTGATATTGGTAGCAACACAAATAGCATAAATGTGGCTCTCTTCTACGTTCAGAACGCAAAGAAGCCAGCATCGTGTTGAAGATTACAACCTTGATTTTTTCCTGCGACCAAAAGATTACAACGGCTGGGAATGGATCCTGAACTGCAAAGTGCGGGGTTCTCCATTTCAAACTTGCTGGGATTTGACACAAAAACTGAAAGCAGTAACAAAACTCAACAGAACTTTTCGAGAAAAAACAGTGAGTATTTTGCATTGATGCGTGGCTTTAACTTTTTTCATCCATTGCTGAAAAATAAGTTAAAACTGTTTGATTTTTGATCATATTTGGATTGATTTCTTTGCCTCTGATTATACTTAAAAACGAGAAACGTAAAAGGCAACAGTTGTGTGACCTGCCGAAAAACCTAGCCACACTGTGAGTATTCCACAACTAAGTTTCACAGCAGAATAGAATTATTTCTTAATAGTGTGAAATGTAAATAGTTTCAATTGCTGTCAAATCCGTGTATTTTTTTTTAAGGGAAGTTCCTCACATGAGAACAACGTCGATTGGTTACGAAATAATCAAGTAGCGATACTGAAGCTGCAAAATTAAGAGAAAACCGACAATGACCTCCCCGAATGGTTACAATTGGGAAAAAAAATGAAAAACAGACAATCTGTGTAAAACAAGTTCTACAGTATGAGAATAAGCTTGGTTTCGTATCACTGATTCATATTAATTCTGTACATTTCTTTGTAAAAAATACCAATCGTTTAAATCGAGGTGAAGGCTATGGATGAAATGCAACATGTACAGTGCGATCATGTCAATTTTCAGATACTGTATAATTATTTTCATCTTCTTTTTTTGAATAAGGAGAACTCACTGAGTGAAACTTTACTCAGGAAAACGGCTTACAAAGTAGAAAAAAAGAAAGTCGATCCTACCGAAAATCGTGAACAACGTTGATGATAAAAAAGTACTTTTAACAAGCGACGCAGTATTGTGGCGTATAATAGAAGTTCTTTTATCGAGATGGTGAGGTTTATATTTCTCTACTCCTGGCTGAAAAATGACACATTTTGAGACGCCACTTATTGATAACTTAAGCAGGATTGCACAGCTTCGTCAAGCTCTTCTAAAAGTACCATTTTTTCCTAAGAAGATATAGTTTTCCTAATGAAAGTTGTCACTAAAACTTTTCGAAACTCGTATTTCACTGTAGAAATAATTACGCTAACATTTTTTCTGCGAAGTTTTCTCGTCTTCCGCTTTCAGTCTGTCCAATCCAACTGAAAACTGAATAGCCGACGACACTTTTTGAATATAATCATACATGCGATGTTGGTCAGTTTATTGCTCTTGTTGTGGCATCACTCTTCGAAATATTCACTCTATTGGGTGGGGCGAATTAATGTTAAGTGATCTCGAGGGACTTGACTTGGCTCTGTCAAGCTCACGAGAGAGATGAACAACTTCAAATGTCTTGAACCAGCCCAATCCATCTTGTAAGCTCTGTGAAGATTTGTGAGTGTCAGAAACAATGTAAGGAGTCTTAAGTGATTCTGAAAGGTGGAAAGTGGAACTTGAAAATATTATAGTCCCATAGGAATTCGATTGTAGAAATTTCTGAATAAGAATTATCCACGAAGTTGCTCATTTCTCGATTTGTCAAAAGGTAATTTCTCCAAACAAAACTAACACATTATCGGTCGACGGGCTTGAAAGATGTTGATGGTCATCATAATGTGAAGAGGAAAATGTTGTGAGTTTTTAAAACTAATTTCCTCACCGGCCTATTCTAATAGACAAAGAAGAAAATAACGAGAAAATGACGCCAAACTCCGAGAAAACCAGGCCACCTAAAAAATTGAAAAGATGTATTGGAGGTGACAGCGAGAAGCGCTACAGAGCAACATTTGACAAGTCACAGATCTATCAGATGGAAAGAGTGTTTCTCCTAAACCACTACCCTGATGTAGCAGCCAGATCTGAACTGTCCAACAGCACTGGATTATCAGAAGCTCAGGTGCAGGTAAGGTTTTATTTACACAAAGTAACCGCTTGGATAAGTAAGATTTGTACTTTATCGTTTGTCTTACTAACCAACCCTTTATGACTCGTATATTATAAGCTGAAAAAAAACTTCTTCAGCCGCGGTACCTTTTAACATCAGATAATCCTATTCTATAAATGCTAAAGTGCAAAAAGGGTCTGGCTATGGCAAATTTTTAATAAACAATAGTTTGATCTGTTTTTGACAGATCTGGTTTCAGAACAGACGGGCAAAATGGCGCAAACAACAAAGAAAACGTCGCCATGATGTGCCCGCCATTTTCGGTTTGGGTTACCCGAGTCATTTGGCTCGTTTTTGTGGAGGTTTTGAACCATACACCCTATTCCCATACGAGTATTACAACACCGATTTCTGGACATGCGCACGACAGCAAGTAGCAGCGTTTCAATTTGCCTCGTCGCCAAGCACACCCACACCACCTGCGTCGTCCAGGCCCCACGAATTGTACACGCCCAAGTCTGCCGACTCGGCAGCTTCTAGCTCGGAAGAGGTCCAAGGTGAGGTCGAAAATTTGGAAATTCGTAACGACTCAAGTCTGCTTTCGCTGCGGTTGAGAGCTAAAAAACACATTTCCTCTATGGAACTAGAGTCTCAAGGGGTTTAGAGAATCGACGAATCGCATGGATCTTTTATGACGGAAATGTAGCTGTACATAAGCGCGTGGGAATTAAGATTAGGATTTTAGATTTATCCTGTGATATTAATACCTCGGAATTAAAAAAAGTCTTTAAAGATTTATCCGTGACAAATATAGAATAAACGCTATCAGAAATGATAGCCTAGGTTAGGGATTGCATTTGAAGCTAAGCTGAATGCTGACAGCTTGATTCATTGGCGAAGAGAGTTTATTTTGAGCTATATCATAAATACGTAAAAAGCGATGTATTTATTACACTATCATTGTATATTTTTCCTTTCACATTTTAAAGAAATTTCTTTTTGCTTCGAGTAAATTTTTCTGTAAACAAATAATAAAACCTAACTCTGAATATTTACAACATGTGCTTAAAGATGGCCAGTTCTTAGTTAACCATCTTAACCTTGGGTTATTTTAGGGTACAAATAGATTCCATTCACAGACACTAAGCAGGATGACGGGATATAAGCAGAATGGTGTAAAGTTCTTTTAAAGTTCCGACGAGTAATCAGTCATTATCTGAGAAATTCCTCCCACTAGACAAAAAATGTTTTTTCCATTTCCCCCTCATTTGAGAAAGACAGATGAAAACAACACTCAGTAAGGTTATCGAGTCTTTTCAACCTGTCTAACAATCGCGTTTTCAGTTCAGTACTTGACTTCTGTTAGAGAACTTCAGTCGAAAGCAGGGCTTTTAATGTCTTTAATCAGTTACAGCTGTTTGAAATGACTGGAGATCAGACCGTCAACTCCAAAACACCTTACACTATACTGCGCTTCCGGAGAACCTTTAGCGGTGAAAAGGTACCTAATTAAAAAATTATATGGAGCATTCTCTTAAATCTATTGAATTTAACGTTTCTTCAGTAGAAAGAAACACCCAATGATGCGTTAATAACAACAGATAGTGTTTTGGATGCTCTCAGCATCAACTGATCCCGTCTCTGTGAACAAAAGGCAGTGCTCTGAAGGGGGGGAGGGGAGGGAGGGGGTAAATTATTTTATCCGCCCTTTCCTTATTTTTCGACTGACCTAAGTGAGAAGAGAGAGAAAGAAAGAAACAAGGCAGAAGAAAATAATAATGCTGATTTTGTTTCTTGTTCTTGTGAATTCTGGTACAAAAATTTTATATATAGGACAGCTAATTTACGAATAAGTGCCACCTTAAGCAGATTATCAATGATCTGTCATCTCAAGATACTATTTCCTGAAGTGAGTGTATGAAACGTCAGAAATGGGTATATTAATGAGTTATATACATAAAGATTTCCTCTAGATAAGATGATTGCAAGCTAGACAATACATAGCTAAACTTTCCGCGAAATTTCTCAGTTGGCAATGGGGAAACAAATTTAATTTTAAAGAAATTACTCGTGAAATGCCTCGGTAGCCCATATATTTAAAAAAAAAAGAAAAAAGAAACTCAGAAAAACAAATTATGAAAAATACGAATAAATGAATATAAACCTGAAATTTGTGGGTAGTTATCTGTTTTAAAATACCATTTACAGGTGTTTTGTTTGAGATATTCATCAATACTCCCACACGACTGAAGATGAGCGCTGTTGTTGAAAGAGTTGTGCCTCGTGTGTTATTATCGCTTTTCATGAGTTTCTTGCGCAGAAGGTTTCTCGAGTTTCGGATTAATTCTACTAACCACTTTGACTACATTTGATCAAAGCCTGCCGAAAGAATAGACTCCAGTGATGTACTTTGACAAACAAAGGCAGCCAAGAAATTGTCATGGCACACGAAATACTCTTCTGTGTCCGGCGTAGTAAGGAAGCCTTAATTGAAAATGGTGAACACCCTTGTGAAAACAAAACTCGGCGCGTATTTTTGTGATTTGTTATTGTTTTATCTCATCAAGAGTAACAATGCTCTCGAGATCATAATTAACATATTTGCTAGCGGTAAATCGTTCCATTTAAGTCGTCAAGACTTCCTGAGTCCGGCAAGTTTTGGGCTGCATTTTCAACAAAGACAAAACTAGGTATCTTACTTAAACATAAATACTGCTAAATTTCGTGTATGGCGTGGGTATCAGAAAGATCTGGGAACAAAACAATGTAATTATGTTATGGAAATGAGAAGCGAAACAGACGTTTTAAAGGCTTCACTACGCAGATTAGCGGTGTTATATGTTATGAAGCGGGCGACAACAACAGTATCAGTAGAACAGGTCGAAATATGGGAGAAATGACAAGCAGCGAACAAGTACACTTGGAGGAAAGCAGGGCCCTTAGCGATAGAGAAACGACACTTAGACGACAAAATATGCTGAACACCATAGGAAAGAGCTTCTCTATTCACATGGAAGAGGACGAGAATGAAAACGTGTTTGTAAAAATTTCAGAAGCCTGCAAATCTGAAGCGGCGAAACAGAGCAGTTCGCTGTTAAAAGTCGCTGAAGGATTATGCAACAGAGAGTCGCCTGGATCACAGCGTAGGGGCAAGATATTTAAAAAACTTGCTCCCGAAGTCGAGAAGCACGTGTTTAATGAAATGCAGCAGGATCTATGTAAAAATATGTGGCAAGAGGCTAGACTACGGGTATTCGGTACACCAAGTTCAGAGCCAGTCGGTAGAGAAACGGCAGTGACAACAAGCTTGACTAACACAGATCAAGGTGTTTGATCCGAAGGAAACAAAACTCACTCGAAAAGGCATTAGTGTTCACGATGTATCTTCGCTCTTGTGTTTTTTCTTTGAAAACGGGATGGGAACATCACATTTTAATGGTTTCAATAAAAGATAATTGCAGCAAGAACCTGCTTAAGTCACCTTTGCACTCTACAAGGATGCAGTGTCGGAGAGGGCAGCTGTTCCTTGAATGACATTTTAAAAAATAGTCATTTTCAAAGCTCAAAAGACTTTCTAAGAAAAAAACTATTCCTCTATCTTGAAATCATCGCAGTGATACCGGATATAAAAGATATGAGGAGGAAAAAGAACCAAAACAGACGCATTAGAGTTAGATGGGCTTCCTGCTTAGTCTCAATGAAAAGAAGCTGAACCACACCAACGTCCTTCTAGGAAAAATGTTGACGACTTCGATGCAATGAAGTCCTCAAACAGTACAAAAATGTTTGATTTAATCACGTAAATTTGGTTTTAATTCATCATATTTCTTATTCAAACGTCTCTGCGATTTCGTGCAAACAGGAAATATTCAGACACCTTTACATTCTAGTTAGTCAATATTATGTAACTAATAAAAATTAATAAATTATATTGGCTAGGTAACGATAGATTTCATCATTTTTGCTGGATAGATCAAAACAAAAGGAAAATGATCCTGTACAACAACGAATCCAGATCGATCGAATAAGAAATAACTAACGCTAATGTTTGATTTTGGTGCATTAAATAACCGGTTCGAGAAGGAAGTTATATTTTTCTTCGCATAAAATTTTGAAAGTCGTCGCCAAGTCTTGTCACATTCAAAGTATGACGAATCGAACAACATAAAAGCAAACAGAGAAACGAAATACTCAACTTTACATGAACAGCGCTAGTGTTGTTGCGAAAACAAACCGGTTGGTAGTTTAAATTTTCATTGTAATCATTCATTCAAGATAGCAAGGTTCCAGTAGCCCAAATAAAGGCTAATGATTAATGTTCTATGATTCGCATAATAAATGAAGTGATTTCAATAAAATTTTGAAGCCCGACGAAAGATATTATCCAACCATTTTCAATGATATGCTGGCCATGATTCAGTTATTACTTCATTCCCACTTTGTTGCGAATGTCGCTTTAAAAAAGATTTTCCAAAAACTGTTTTATTAGTACATATATGGCATTATTTCATCAACTAATCAAAAAAACCAACAACAGTTGTACGATAATCGCACAGACGTATGCTTTCTTGTTTCACCTAATACCACCTTTCATACGTAAACAAAGGTCCTACAACACATTCAAACAAACCTTACCAAGACACTTCCATAACACCCACACACACGTATTTAATCTTTCCATTCGAAAGCACCTTGGGCGCTAATCAATTTAATCCGCTTTTGTCACGGTACTTCGCACAGAATTGAATGCCTGTAATTATATTATTAAAATTGGTGTCCAAGGCCACTTTGACATGGGAGAAAAAAGTTTGAAGCGGAATTTTACAGTTTGCTAAGATTCTTGGCAAAGTAAGAGATAAAAAAAAAAAAAACTGCTGGTGAAAAGTTGTCTGCCCCCAAAATAACACGATTGCTATGGACTTTCACAGTTTGTTTCCTTGTTCCTTGTAATTGCGTTTTCAGCATTTTCATAAGCTGAAGTCTCAAGCTGTGGGTGTTTGGATGCTAACGTAAAAAAAAAACAAAAACAGGACAGCTGGGCTTATATAAAACCGGGTTTTCGTAATCTTGTATAACTAAATCAACGGGGTCTGGTTAAAAATTAAGACGAAACAAATCACATAAGAGTAGTAATTAGAAATATGAACAACTGACTGTAGCTTGTTGGTGCGCTTCGGCGGAATTAGGCGAGTTTGGTCGAGCCATGGTTCATATTTTAGCGAGACGCAGTCGAATGTAAATACCCACTGCGAGACCAAACGAGAATACAATTCTTCTAAAATTTTCATTGACAATAGTAACAGACTGATCCGTCTGTCAAAACTCTGTTTCATTGCAAGGGGGCAGCTGGAATGCTATTGCTCTGCTACATAATTGTGAAATGTAAGCGCAAATTCGCCAAACTGATAACTATTCATTTATTTATTGGCTGGTCCTGAGACTAGAGACAGCATTCTCTGCCCATCTTAATTCTCCTACTTCTCGTGTCTACTCTGCTGAACTGTGAGTGTGTTGAAATCAAAAGAAGAATTTACAATGTGATCAGTCTTAACAATAAAAAATTTCAAGAGTCTTCGACTCTCAATGGTTTGCCAATAGAAGTCCGTTGAAGGGAAAACAGGGGGATAACTATAAAATTGCAAATTGTTTCTGGTCACAGTTTTGCGGAGCAGGTGCTATGTTAATGTAAGTTCAGCAGCTGTACGCTTTGCAACAAGGGAATTCCAACATCGTGGGCTTCGTAAACAGCCAAAGAAAACATCTTTTGAAGTAATGAGTCGGAGTATTCTGAAATAAAAACAAATAAACAAGGAAACAGAATTAAAAATAGGGAGTAATCCGAAACCGGACCCAAAGGATTTCTAACGTATTCTAAGGTGGATTAAATATCTTGATCAATTTTAGCGCGAAAGAGGAAATTTTGTGGAGACGAGAAATTCAGAGATCTTCCAAGAAATCTCTATGCCATTTGTATCAACTCACTCGCATCGTCTTGTGTGTTCCGATATGAAATAAGAAGATGTAAGCCGTGTTAAGAATATAACAAAGAAATCGCAGGAAATGCTCACCCACGGCTACTTGAAAGTTTACGTGCCTTTTAAGACATTATGCGCCTTTAGAGGTTTCAAAAAAGGTTTTTTCCACAAGCGGCTGCCAATGGTGTAACATGCGCCCGTGCTGTAAGGCGACACCCAAACATGAGAACCTGCTCGCGGGCTGAAAAGACAACGGGAGACCGCTGGTAACCGACAGAGCTGAATATCGAAATGTTACGACTAAGGTATGCGGTCAACAACGCGGGCTCAAGTGTACGAAGTTTATAATCATGCGAAATTCGCGGAAAATAATGAGGGCTGGCATTTCAAACCGAGGCATTTTGTGGTCATCGAAGGCATTTTCCCATTTCCAAAGTTTTTAGGGAGAAAATTGATTTTCGAAAATATTTGGGGGTGTACAAAGCTTTTGAAGGTTGTTCTGTCAAATAAAAGCGGTAAAGAAAACAACGCCACGAAGCAACAGAAGAGAAAATCATCCATCGCAAACGACTCAAAATTCATTTTCCGCCAAAATTTGGCGAATGCGCATACGTCATTCAGCCTTGTTCTGTAACCGGCTTTCATTCAAATCCCTGGTAGTACAAATCACTTATCCACTCACGTTGAGGCAATTTCCCGTACTTACCGTAACACAGGACGATGAACTCGGGCAGGAATTTCGACGCCGTCAAAATCACGTCAGGTTCAGTTGAATTAAGACAATCCATGTAGGTCTCTACAAACGTAACAGCCGTCCTATCAGAAAGACAAATGCAGAGTATCAAGTAAAAGTTAAGCTTGAATGAGTTTGACCCGGTTGAATAATGCAAGTTATGAAAGTAGTCACTTCCTCCTATCTGCGAGTAAGTCAAGCAGAGATGTGCCTCAAAAATATGAGAACATGTTGGTGGTTGATCGTATGGTTAGTTATCTTGTGGTGGAGTCCGACCATCTTCTGAACTAACTCTGTCCCTACGTTCCGTCCTACAGACTTCGAACCCTCGTGGTCGAAACTGACTCTTAAAACAAGACAAAGGACAAATTCTGAGAAGAGGTGCTTTTCCAATCAGCGAAAACGAAACTTGGGGTACAGAGACATACAAGTCTTCAACAGAGACATATGGAAATCCCGTTGTCACCGGAAGTCCTGGACCCGCACCCGACATGCTCCACCGATGCAGAAGAGGCACGAGCGAAAATTGTTAGTTTGGGTTGACGGCTCGCTGATTCATTATTTTATACTTTTTGGCAAGAAAATTACCCATCACAGTGCTTGTCTCCATCCGGGACTATGAAACATGTAAACCGAAGTAAACGCGAAATAGAGCATTGAAGTAAAGTACATTTCTTAAGTCAGGAGAAAACAAAGAATACAGTGCCTTGTAAAGAGGGCAGCTAAAATTAAACAGCCCCAGTCTCTCAGGTTTTGGTTCACTTTCCTTCGGTTTAGAGAATACTGAAGAGAAATTGACTTTGAAACATACCCTGGGTTCTGCCGAATGTGCCGCAGTAGAAGAGTGTGGGCCTGGGTCCGACAGGTACTCGTTGCATCAGAGAGGAGTCGAACCAGATGAGGCTAGAAAAAAAGTAGGAGATAAATACCAAATTGCCTTTTCAATAAAATCAAACCCTAAGCCAGCCTATTCACTCTTAACAACTATGCCGTGTTTCTAGGAAAAACGACCAAAACGATTCAAAAGCTTGTCAATCAACGTTCGTTGTTGCACTTTAAATATGACTGGGACTCACCACAAAGTAATCCAAAATGTCCACTCGTCTTTTAGACGTTTCATCTAAATCCCCAAGAACCTTCAACACATCTATAACACAAAATAAATGAGCACAAATCAGTGTCAAGTAGTTAGATTTTTCTAATAAAGAGCGTTTCCATGTAACCACACGTATAGAAAACTGTAGAGAAGTTTAAAGTTGAATTTTAGTTATCAAGGTAACTTCCATCTACTCTACCTTCAAGGGGTTGTCCAGGAGCAAGCCGTTGTACAAAAGGAGCGAGCTGTGCTGAAGACCACAAGATGTTCTCAGGTAGTGTAATAACAGACCGGACCTTCAGTTGTGTACTTGACGGAGCTCCTTCAGATGAGGGTCCTGGAGTAACGCTGACGTGGTTCAAGGGGTCATCTGAGTGCGGGCTCGAGGAGAGAGAGATGGCGCTCACTACACTTTGTAGAGAAGGGAGAGCAGGGAACTCTTGTAACAGGTCCCTAAACACAAAAATTAGGATTTATTTTACGATTTCCTTTCGAACAACTCCTCACATTTAATTGATGGAGTGCATATGGACAAAACTTCGACAATTCGCAAACTGAACAGACTTTGAGAGAACACACAACGTGCTTCAAATAGTACAGACACACTCTGATTGTCACTTACTGAAACAAGGAGCCTCTCTTCTGAAGAACAGTAGAAGCTTGATCAGGACATTCTGCACAGAAATGCTGAAGAAAAGGCATCAACTTTGTAACAACTGCAGCCAGCTCTTTGTGATGAAGACACTCGCCCTGACAGAAAACCAAGAATGTGCACAAAGGTATCCAAAAATAAAGAGCAATGGTTCTATAAGGACACTTTTAAAACATTACACAAAGCATTCTTCATGGATACCTGAATGAGGCCAAAGTAAGCTTCCAAAGTGTCCCGTAAGCCTTCTTGAGTGAGCTGTGTAAAAAATAAAGAAAAAGATGTTTCTGTATTTGAAAACCTCACTGGTGCATACAACAATGACACCATTTTATCGCCAAACGGAAAGCGATATAGCCTTAACTGTTCTGTAAGTGGAGAACACAATGATTCTGAATGGTAACTGGTTTAGCCAGGGTTAGGGCTCATAGACACTTTCCTGTCAATTGTCTGGGTTCGCATCCTATTGTAGTCTGGAGGAAAAACTACTACTTCAACTTTCCTTATCAAATTTTCTTGTATTTCTGGCAGCACTAACAATGGGGAGCTTAAGCACCAGGCGTTCATGATTCACGGAGGCGAAGCGGAAGTGAGTTTTCGAATATTTTTCCTACTGCGCATGTCAAAAGGTCGTCGTGATTTGTCACGGCGGCTGCCAAGGCGCTTGTGGCATCCGTGCTGATTTTCCACGACCGCCAATGGTCTAGATTGTACGCAGCAAAAAAAGCACAACGTTATGAACACCAAAAAGAGCTTCTGAAAATGGATTCGCATGAGGAAGTGAAAGAGAAGTCTTCGCCGTACATTTTCATTTGTTTTTGTGTTCAAATTCATCCGGGAGCTTGTCTGCCGAGAGTTGTCTCGTCACACTTAAATTTGACGTGACCTGTTTAATTGAATACTTGCCTTTCTAGCTTTCTGCGCATTTTTCTTTTATTTACAAGATCTTATTAAATAAAAATTTAACTGACAATTTCAGTTTTTTGTTAATAAACGCATTCATATAAAGTTTTAGGAGCTTCTTTACCGACAACTTTCTTGGCAACCTCTGCGCATACGACTTGTTTACTTTGTTGAGTGTAAAGTTAACAATATAGAAACCCAAGTATAGGTACATTCTGGGTCGGGGATTACATCTGAGTCAAATCGCTGGTACAAGCCATAGCTGAATTAGAGGTTTCTTAATGTGTTTTCTTCGAGCAACAGAAGTAGTTCTTCGTCACTGATGACGTTCATGTCATGGCTTAATAAAAGCATTTCTTTAGCTTCTTTAAATGAACACATTTTCGTTGTTTCAAGTGCAAACGCACAACATAAAGCAATTTTTGTTTCTTTATTTACATCACGGGCTTGCAATTTTTATTTTCGCGTGCTTTCTACGCTCGTGTCCGTCGTGAAAAAAAAGGAGTGTGCTTAAAGTAAAAAATTCGCGTAAAGAACGCCAATCTGGATCTAGTCTCGCGGCAATAAGCCCTCCGTCGTGAAGAAAAGTCCTGGTGCTTAAGCTCCCTAGTACGACAGCTAAGCGGCGCTCGGCGAATTTCCAAGATGGTACATCAAATCAATCAGTAGTTAAATGCTCCATTATACTTAGGACCGGAACACGTAATGCAACAGAATGTTGCAGTCGGAGGAAATTCGCTCCGCGTGGCAGGAAAAGTGTTTGTGAAAACCACTTTACCCTGCAATAGTGAAAAAAAATTCAAACCGGTTTCAATTTGTGCGATAAGAGAATAGCAATCATAGAATGATCCACAGTGACTTCTTATCTTGTACGGTCTGGCCGTAAAATCTAAAAGTTCGAATACAAAGAGGTTTGTTGCGAGTTTTTAACCTTATCAGATCTGAAGATATGCGGCCTTAGAAGATCCAGAACTCCCAAGACGTGGGAGAAGACGAGGAGATGTTGCTGATTGGTAAACTCCTTACGCTTTAGATGTACGCGGCCTCTGAGCTGTGCAGCAATCATGGGTAGATGCCTTGTGAAAGACAAGGAAAAGAAATGTTTAATTTCTAATATATACAGTGGCATGGCCTAACAATGAATTTGTTGTAACCTGGTTCGGATTCCATTCTGGCATGCTTTGTTTTTGCCTCGGGTACTAGTCTCGAAATTCCTCTGTCTTCTCGGGAGGATAACTAGATACAAACAAAATGGCACAGCAAGAAGTTGAAATTGAGCTATCAGGGGCTCTAGCATTACCCAAAAAAGACTTCACGCTTCACGCCTTCCATTCAAATCCGAAAGTAATCTCCGATTCCAAAGGTTCTACTTCGCCCTGCTCTGTAATCGGTCTGCAGTAAAACACGTCTCTTGAAGCGCCTTTAGTTTTATCAAAACACCGCACTTAAAATAGATAAACCGCAAATGACAGCTGTTCGCGCTCCATAATCGTAAGAATGTACCTTAATAAGAGCATGGGATGCTCACAAGCCAGTTTCTTCAGTAGTAGACTTGAGTTGTAAGCTCTGTCTTCGTACTCCTTACCAGGCTTCGACTCAGCCAAACACGACAACACACGGTGGCACAGAACATCCAGCTGAAAAGAAAGTATTTGAAGGAAAAGGCAATATAAAACGACCACATCTAGCTGAATCAGTCAAATCTTCAGTGACAAAAAGAAGCATTACAAACCTGACAATGGCGTGACTGACTAACAACAGCGGAAGTGGTCAGGGACCGGAAGTTCTTAATATATCGCATCACCCTTGGCTGGGCGAGGTAAAGCTGAACCAAAAACTGAGCTGTGAACCATTTCGACCATCTATAACACGGGAAAAAAACAATTTTCAAACTGGTTCAATTTTTGTCTTCTTTTGTGTCAAAATAAGGTAATAGACCTGATATGACAGTTTGAAAAGTTTAACCCCAGACATAAGGACAGTTATAGCCTTAACTTTAAGTTACTGATTTTTCTTCGTTAATGCTTTCATCCCACTGTAGCTTTCAAGATTAAGGAACTATTGGTGGATTTATGCAAACGATGCAACAATTCATGCTCTGTGTATGAAATTGTGATAATTTTCCTGATTCACTCAACAAGTGCATGTTACCTTGCCCTATAATTACAACCCGGCATTTCAGTCTTATATCAAATGTATATCTTTTACCTTGAACTGTTCAAAGCACAGCTGACTGCACATTGAAACTTCTTTTTGTCACCATGGCAACAGAGGGTGATTAACTGAAGTCTCCTCCCTAACACTTTAGCTGCAAATTGCTCAACTTCCTCTCTGAAGGAAGAATAGAAACCATTGTACTCAGTATTCAACCTGCTAAAAAACATCGTGACTAGTCGGGGCAAGACAATCTCAACTCCAGTTTTTTACTTTTTGTAAGTCTTATCCCGGACAGCGCTGTATGCATGATGTTCATGTAAAATCTCCTTTCAGTCTGGTTTTAGAGTGGGGAGACCCGGTGAGTTGATCAGAAAAAAAGTTCCTTCACTCCTTATCTTACCTGATTTCTCCCGATATAACAGGGTTTCCATCTTTCATCTCTTCAAAGAAACGCTTGTACCTGGGACCTTAACAAGAGAATAAGCAACGTTACGCTAAAAAAAACAACAACATTTTGTCTTAGCTTTGCGGGTGTTGTGATAAATATTCGGGTGTACCTTTTCTTTCGCATAATTCCTCAACACTTGTAGAAAGCTCGAGCAAAATGAAACCCGTGAGCGAGGAGACCTGAGGCGGGCTCAAATCAAGGACTGGCTTTTCAAAAACCGCCTGTAGAGACAGTCATAAGAAAAGAAATGATAAATAGCAAACGAGAATGGCAATGCTGACAGTAAAAACTGTCAACAAGGGATGCCACATGAAGCCATTACAAAACTGGAACTCACATAAAAACGTTCACTTACAGAATTGGTTCCTTGACTGCCCACAGCAGTAGACTTTTGATCTCTGCCTTGCCAAAGTCGAGGACAATGGAAGCAGGTCCACACAAAATCCAAAGCGGTTGTTGGATTAAGCCTTAGTATAAAACAAAAGAACGATTTGTTCAGTAAAAAGCTACAGTTGCTCACGAAAAGCAACAACATCATTACATACCACTCGCCCTGATTCAGATTCGCCGGGTTACATGATTCACTAACTGGCATGTTATTCCTACTCTTGATTTTCAAACAACTTCGAGCGCTTTTCTGATTTTCTAGTTCATACCTGTTTCCTTTGCCATCTTGACCCAGAAGCCAATCTAAACAGTCCTGCAATGTTTCCCAGCATGCCTGATGCGCTAACAAACTCAAGAGATACGTGGACGGCGAACGCTCCTCGTGACCGGTCAGCGACCTGTCCCCACTGGGCGTGCTCTCTCTGTCCTGGAACAGAAGCTGACGCTGCAACAGAGGGTGAATGTGGACAACTTCTGGATCTATTATCTCGGACCAGTCCACCAACAAACCGTTGGACAAGTGGTCACGGGACGAGTCTGTTCCATCAGACTCTTTAAGTAGCTTGACGAGGATTTCTGAGCATGTCTTCAAGGGAAGAGACTGCTGTGGTGTCCATACCGCCGTATTCGAATCAGAATCTTTCTTACCTCTACCAGAAATAAGCGTTCTGGTAATGGCCTTCAGGAAATCCTCGTAAAGCGGAGAGTTCGCTTCCTTGAGCTTCAAACAAGCTATATTTAAGAGAAAAAGTTCAAAATATGTCAATTTAGCAGCTTCTCTTTGCCGAGAACAAGAGCAAAACACGCAATTCAAAAGTTGCTTTGAAAAAAAGGGATTAAATGAGGAATGCTCAGAACAAAAAATGCGAAAACTAACACATCATCATTTCAATAAAACTGTACATCTATCAAACCGCCGAAAGGATATCACAAAGCTTATTGACGATAAACTAACCTTTCACTGCTGTCTCCACACTGATGGAATCTGGCTTCACCATACGATGTTTACAAGCAGACAGAAACTGTCTGACCAAAGAAGCATAATCAACCTTTTCACTTGACGCAATTTGTTCAAGGACATTTCCAGCTAAAATGCGTGTCAAAAGAAGTAAAATAATTATTAAATAAATGCCAATGAAATCAAGAAAAATTTTCTTTTCAGTTTAGCATTATCTACCCAATCATTTTAGTCGGAGATACACTAGCAACCATGCTGTCAGAAGTACGTTTTGCTCTCGCTAAAACATTGACAAAGCACCCAAATAAAAAATCACCCATAGTTTTTCCTTCGTCAAAACAACATCATTATCAGTTGAAACCTTATGAATCTGTACCGAGTATATGCAAACGCCTCGCTTATCATTGAATGTTTGAGAGCAGATGCCAAGCTGCTCCCACAAAAGTTGGTAAAAACTAAATCGAAAGCTTTAATCTTACATGATAGTGTCTGTTCTTTAATTCCTAATTGTTTCTTGTACTGTGAAATGGCAGCACTTAGTGGACCATCTAACAAAGGAAAAAATGAATGAGTCTCGTTAAAGTTACATTTACTTCTGCTTGCCATCACAACTCATGTAGCAGTATATTTTACACTTCCCTCCTGCATGGTCATAGCGCTCTACGCTGATTACGTCTTAGTTTGACTTCTGATTGGCTAATTAGATTATTTGCATTGTCGTAATTGGCCAGAGGAAAATTAGTTCAACTAATTGGTTGATCATACGTGCATTTCAAACCAATAAACCGATTATTAAATATTAATAACTTATAGGATAAAATACTAATTCAGAGCGAAGATAAATCTTAATCACGAGTCAGCGTGACTTCCCCACGACACGAACCACAACTCAATCGTATCAAAAGAAAAATTTAAATTTTTCGGTTAAGAATTCTTTGTGGACTTATCTAATTGATAAACTTTAGTGTCATTTTTCTAAACCAGGTTCCAAACTTTCTGCAAACAGCTTTACTAAGAACCAAATGAAGCGCATACAGTTGACGCGTAAAGGAGTCCATCAAAAAATGGGAACATTCAACTACAAAAAACTGATATTAGAGACCTACGTAATTTTCGCCCACATCGTGAAAAGACGGCGCGTAAATAACAATCAGAATTAAGAACTTTGCTTTAATACCTGCCAATCATACTGACTAACCTGTAAGATTGCGGCTGGACAATTTACTTATGGTGTCAAAAAAACTACAATGAAATCCTTTCCTTTTCAATGCCATCTGGAATACATTAAAATGTAAATATTAGTAATAATAATATAGACAGATCCGAAGAGCTGTAGCGGACACATTACAGACCTGTCTAGACCTTAAAAGTCTTAGAATGGAACAAGATAGAGCTGTCTTGTTCAACATCCCATCCAATAATCTCTGGCCATCATCACAATCCATAACCTACAAAAAGAATGCACAAGTCAGTCTAATAAATACAGCTTATTCCATTTTAAAGCATTTTTTTTTTCGTGGCTGTTATTCAAAGTATCTATTATAACGCAATTTTGAAATCGATAAAAGCGTTTTCATGCAAGTTACAACTAGCGCCAGAAAAAGCTAGAATACACATGAAAACCTCTTTACGTACGCACGATCAAGCGAGTCTGGGCAGAAAGTGCGAAGAAATCACACAACAGACAGACAACAAGAGGGGGGTGGAGAATTTACGCTATATAACATGCGCTACGGTTTGAGACGTCGGTCGTTCGGGCTCAAATTGATTAAAAGGGTGATTGGAATAGTTTGTTATACAAAAACTATAGGGAAGGAATCTAAAGGCGCTCATCAACTGACTAAAATGAGTCAAATATGTTTGGAACAGTATTCAAATCTAATTACGGCGAGAAACTTGTGCATGATTTGTTCCGCTAAAGAGTCCTCTGGAATTTCCCCTCGGTTTGCGTTGATCAGTTCTTTGGTCAGTATCTTAGGGAGGCAAAAATAAATAACAAAAAAATTAGGAGACGTTTGCACTTAACTGTAACCCTGTTTTAAGAGAAAACTAGAACCTTTCACCACATAGGGGTATCAAATACAGTACATTTAAAAAATTTTGTAACTTTCCCAAAGGCCGTGGTTGACTTAGGCAGTTTTGCACACTTGTTCTGTGTTTTTTTGACATGGTCCACTTGCTGAAGATTGTCTTTTGATTGCTGTAATTTTCTAGGTAACGAAATAGGTGAAATTCCTGCCAAGCATTGATTCAGAGTAACAAATACACACCGTAGACAGTCCCTTCGTGGGGTGTCCAATTCTTGTTGTCTCAACAGATAAAGCTTTCCTACCTTTTTAACACGAGTTTCAATGCTGCAATGTTCTCTTGAACTTTCGACCTCGGGTGACAGATAAATCTAAAAAATTGAAAAAAAAAAAAAACCAGTTCATTAGGTTTTGCATGTCCTCTACGATGAATGTTTGTTATCTTTGACTGAAAATGCAATGGTTCTCTGTCATTATTACCTTTAACACCTCATCTGCAATCTGCTTATTGGTAGACGATTCGGCGACACTAGGGACAAATACCACAGACTTATCATAAGTGTAGCAAATCTCCACAGATATAACGATTATTCGAATACCCGATTCTATATTCTAGTGACTAGTTGCGCAAAACAAATTACAATTTTTCCCTAGAGCTTTCATGAGTAAAAGATGTCTCATCAAACCTCCTGGCTTCCTCTTTAGCGCTTGGCATCTCTGGCAGAGTAGCCAACGGTAATGGAGTGATTCCACCATCAAGCGCTGCCAAATTGCTGTCTGTAAGTGCAAAAATGATAAGGTTACAAGATAGCAATGGTTTTGTGGGAATATAAGGGGAGGTAATCGTTCAGGACTTAAGGACCGAGCTCACTTAATCCGCATTTTACCGAGATTTTCCTTCCTCACGGAGAGGTGTTTCACTACCAATATGACTCTCGCAAAAAATTATTTTCAACCAAGACAGAGCGAACGTATTTCACAAGAATTTCCATGATACCCCTCACAATCATTTCCTTGTCAATTTCTTGTCAAGTCAAATGCACTCGCAAATGTAATCGTTGGAAAGTTTCCCTTCAAAACTCTCCTTGATCAAAATTTGTTTGTCAGTTTTCGAACAATGCGACTGAACCAGGAAAAACAAGTGATATTTTATGAAAATAAGCTTTAAGAAAAAGGTACTGGTGTAACACAGAGCTCAATCAGGCAGCAATACAATAAAAAATAAATAAATACTTACTGTCTTTCTTTTCCGGTGTTTCTCCGGTCAGTAAACAGCAAAACAAATCTCCACCTTTAGCACCACGAAGTTGTTGAACCTCAACAAGCTGCACCATATAACCTGATAAGGTAAAATATACTGTAAGTAGTGGGTTTTAACGTCCATTAGGATACTCATTAACGTCTATTGATATCATGAGTTCAATAACACCATCAAACCATCAAAAAGAACCAGTGCAATCCTGAAGCTTCTGTTCAGATACAGGATGACTTAAAATGTAAAAGATTGTAGGTACAAACGGACCAATCAAAACACTTGTACAATTCATTAGATTTTACACATGGCCTTGAAACAAAGGTAACGAGAACAAATTCGCCATTATTTAGACATGTACAAGGTAGAAACAAATTGACATGAAAATAAAAATTTGGCAATTCAAACCTTTATCCAGCACTGCTTCTTCTATCCCTACAGGGTCCTCCTCAGTCGCCTTGTCCAGCTGTTGAAGAAGCTTGCTGAAATATAGAGTTGGTAAGAAAATAGAGTTGACGAAAAATAGGTACAAAAAACTTAATTTCAATCCTTATGTAACTTTAGTTAGTTAGAGATCCCTTTCGTGGCTGGTAAATGTAACTGTGATTTCCTTTTTTTCTCTGAACAATCTTGGTTTTGCTTTTAGATGCAAATGGTAAATGTTTTCAAGCGTTCTCATTTCAGGGTCTCGGTCCGAGTCATATTTTAGGATATGGTATAAATTTTACCTTTCCTCACAATCGCTATTTGACCATTTTTAACCACACGTAATACAACATGAAACTGGAAAGGGCTGCCATAACACCCGTTTTTGTTTGCTTCGCCTTGATTCTGTACACAATATATTTAAGTGAATGATTTATAAATTATATACAGCGCTTAAAGCATAACACATGTTTGTTTCTCACCTCATGCTACTGACTGGGATTCCAAACGACTGAGCAAACAGCACAAGTTGCGACGGCATCAACTCACTTAAAGCTGAGAAATCGGAAAGAAAAATGACTATCACAAGAAATGCCAGAAGAAAGACTAGAATTTCGGTTTCACGATCTACATTTCCTCATGAATTCTTAGAATTGGTCTTTCTGAGGACATCACCCTCTTATCCTCTTGGAGGTAAGTTTATCAATTATGACCTCTTGTTTAGTTACAACTTATCTAGTTGATATTGTCAGAAAATGGTTCCGTGCCGATCACTCAGGGGTATTACAAGGGTTCAGAGGGTTTCGTGATATATCACGTAAGTTGGGCTCCTTGTCAAAATTGACAATGCTTACCAGCATCGACCACTCTCGAGACCTGGGACCTGATCATGCGCAGTCTGAGCCACTCTTGCAGCAGAATGACCTCTTCTCCCGTGTCTGTCAGGTAAACCTTGACCTGTCCATACTCAGGGCACCAGGCATTCAGTAAAGTAGAGAATAGACTAACATCTCCTGAAGCCACAAAAACTTCAACTGTTGACTCGTTTCATTTAAAACGTCAGTGAATGAAAGATAACTATGATCTATTCACTCGTCACCCTAGCACGAAAACAAGCTATTACACGATATCTTGGTCCTTTGGCAACTTAGGAACGTGCCTTTTAATGAAGGATTACTTCAAAATCATAGTTTTCTAAAATAAACAATACGCCGAAAAAGGTTCACGGATGGAAAAAGATAGCAAAAATTACCAGGACCGAAAAAAAAACGCTAAACTTCTTATGATGCACAGACTATAATGTTGTTCCTTGTTTAAACTGAACTTTTGCGCATCGCAATAGTTAGCATTTCTAGACGAAAAAGTCAAGATAACCCTAACTCTTCGACACAAAATTATCGTCCTCAGAGAAAGGAACAGAGGTCCAGTTGCCAAGTAAACGACACGAGGCTGACGGCTTTGTCTAGCTTTTGAGTCTCACGATAAAAAAATTCATTCAAACATCTGTTGATTACAAGTATATCCCCAGAGTGAATCTTTCTACATTGAGAGATTCATTTCTTGACTAACCTTGTGGTTCTCCGTAAGTCAGCAACACAATCATAGCATGGATTACCAACACGTGTAAAGTGGCTGCCTTTCCAGCAAACTCTGTGTCCTTAGACCACTGCACAAACAACTGGTCTTGTGTTTCCTGCTGCAAAATTGCAAACCGTGAACCAATATTTAATCTCATTCCCATCAAAAGACATCTTATATAGTTTGCAGTTTAAGACTACAATTATAAAGTTCTCATGAGGACTTGCATTCAATACCGGGGAGGTTTTTTTACTTCTATTTGCCTGATGTTGCGGAAAATGAGATATCCTCAGGAAGGCAGAGCCACTAGGCTCGTGTTCAGAATTAACTTCATTTTGAAGGCTTAGCTTGTTCAAGCTTGCTAGCTTACCCAAGAGAAGCTCCCCTCTTGCATATCAATGGCTTGTTGTAAAGCAATGGTGTACAGCCTCAACAGTGCTTGGTAAGTTTCTTGTGCAGTGGGGCCTTCTCCAAGTACTGGAGTCATTATGGTCGGTCGCTCGATTATCAACTGTGCAATGTCCTGCAATCGAAGGCAAAGGATACAATATTTTTTATTATTTACATGAAGCAACTGTTGAGAGGCAGATTTTCCTTGGCAAGCGCGCCTAAAATGAAAATCTTGCTCTTTGTTTACTTTAGAAAAGACCACCGTGACTTATCAAGCGATCGAATTTTTTGGCATCGAATTTTGAATTTCATTTTAAAAACCATTCACAATTCTCTTGGCATGTATCCTTGTCAACCTATATTCGGTTGCAATTTTCGTCTCCAACAAGTCTCCCCGTTCTAAGTAGCCGGATTTTGGACAAAAGCAATTGTCATATTTTTCCATCTCGAAAGTAAAGAGAAAACCTGATGGTGTTTGCAAGAAAGAGCATACTTAACTAGGAATGCAACAGTAATAATTGTAGTAATTAAAAAACAAAACAAAAACATGATAAAATGAGAAAAAAACACAAACCAGGAAATTTCAACGACATGTTTAAGGTAGCGAAGTACTCACAATAACTGTGGCTAAGAACTCTTCCTCGCCATTGTCGGTGCAATTCTCGGCCAGGAACATCAGATACGCCTTTGTTCTCTCAGAAATAATCTCAACTTGACATGACTGTTGTGGGCGGAATCATATATTATAATTCTCATTATCAACTCCATTTACAAGTCCTCTTGTTAGAAATACTTACACAGTCAGAAGATGCTTTTCTTTTAATATAAAGCGAGTGTTTCCCCTTTAATGGGGACAAAATAGTTATAGCGGGGCTCCCACGCGCGCAAAGCGCGCGTGGGGCTGAGCCCTATACCCATGGAATATTGTCAACCTCTTTTCGTTTGGTTGTCACGTGACTGACTGAGCGTACGTACGTAAGTGCCTTCAGATTGCACGGGTAGGGTAGGAGAGACTATCAAAACGAAGGGAGGGGTGTCTCAGGTGAGTCTTGGCAAATGCACATCTTTTATGTTATCATTAATATTACGAACTTGGGAGCTCCGCTTTTAGGCTTGGCTAAATGTATATATTACATGTTCAGTGGAGCGCGTAGAAAGGAGTAGAATTAATTATCGTAATTACGAATTTGCCTCGACTACGCGCGGCGGGAAAATCAGGTCATGTGACTTGTAATTTTAAAAGGAACAATTTATGCTGTAAGATTCATTCGAAGCTAGTCATCAACGGTCATAAAAACGCAAACATCAAGATAAAACATCAAGGGATCCGACTACGCAGAAACACAAATTGTAAGTTACATAACCGTTTATCATTTCGACTAAGAATATTGTAGATAATAATGTATCCCGAAATTATTTAATTTCAGTTGACTACGATGTAACCATGGATGTAACGAGCCGTGTCTTACATTAGTACAAATAAAATCTGACAACGTTGATCCCTGGGCTAATCTTCAGAATAAGTAGCCCCTTCAATCATAGGAGCGAATCACAAATTATAGCTGAAAATAAGGTACTTAGTCCACAAAAGTAGGGAGAGGGGAAGTCAGATGCGTGCATGAGCCGTCGAACAGCGCCGGTCATCAAATGGCGCAGTAGGTACTTTAATGGATGAGTGAATCTCTCCTCGATATAGCATAAATTCAGCAATCGATCATGTTAAAAAAGTTTGCAATGTTTTCCTTTCGGGCTGAAAAAGAACAACATTGCTTATAGCTCACCTGTCTCAAAGCAAAACAGCAAGTGGCTCTGACAGTTTCAAAGTGCGGCAGACTGGGTAGGTTAACCAACAGCCATTTGTAAGTTTTGGCTATGGCGCTGGCTGTCGGAAATGGTGGCGAGAACAATTCCTCCATGGTGGTTATCATAGCATCACCCTCTAGCTCCTCCTCACACACCACAGTCACGTGATCTCCCACCTTGACAGAATCTTGGGATAGAACTAGTTCCAAGCCCTTGATCAATGGTTCAAATAGAAAATAAGATTAAAAACCAAAAGAAAAAAACAAAACAAAACAGAAATCACGGCAATCCATAAAGTTTTAGTACCAAATGTGCAGTGGTACACACACAGAATAAAGACGAAAGAAGGTAATTTTCGCTTCTTGGGAACGAAAACGGACGAAAGTTCATCTGAGTTTAGTGTATTTTCAGAACAATCTATCGCTTGAACAACAAGAGTTCACAAGAAATGTCGAAGATAAGCTGACACGAACTTTCGAAATGTCTTTAAGAGAGTTTGTGCATACTCTCATGACTGGTAATTCATAATTACTGAGGCATTTTGTCGCCCATTCAAGAACAATTTGGCTCCGTTCGAACGAGTAGAATATTCAGTTCGTAAAATAACTGTCATTCGTTTGCAGTACTTGATAATCCATTCTAGAGGTTCTTTAACCGTTGGAAATACCCTGGTGAACCATGCAGACATGCAGAACACTCTTAAGAAATAGTATATATCAACGAAACTAAGTTTCAGTATGTATCTCGCAAATGTAAAGGAGCCATAAAACTCGCCATATAATGTATATTTTACCTTAACAGCCGAGTCCCTCTCTGCCGTTTGTACAGATGACAATCTTCTCATGAAATACTCTAACACTTCACCTGTGGAGTCGGCGTCAGCTTCAGTACCAAACAACAGTGACCTAAGTCGTCCTAAGACGTGGCGTTGTATATCCTAAAGCAACAACAACAAAAAAACTTGAAAGACTATTCTGTTCCATATAACTTGGATATATCAACAAAGTTGAAGTGGTAAATTGGCCACCGTAACGATTACAAAAGCTGACGTTTCGAGCGTTAGCCCTTCGCTCGAAACGTCCGCTTTTGTAATCGTTACGGTGGCCAATTTACCACTTCAACTTTGTTCATATATCCAAGTTATTTCGTTATCCCACCGACGCAGCCCCAAACAGTTTCTTTCGAAACTATCAGCCTTTATTCTGTTCCATAGCTTAAAATGCTGACACAAATACAGCAGCTCAGCACAAAAGAGATTAAAAGATAAAATAGGTGGCACTGATACGCTATGAACAAAAGTTACAGCAGTATCAGTGAAATCATTCGAAGCTTCTTTCTTCCGTTGGCAATTCAGAAGTCCGGACAAATAATGGATCAAAAAAAGAAAGATTGAACGATGAGGAATGGAGACATACGAGACACTAGTCTACATGCATTGTAGCTTATGGTATTTTATATTTTAAATTTTCATGTAAGGAAATTTCACCCCGACGTTAGCCCGTATAAACAATCTTCTCTCTTTCACTGTGATAATGATTTTCTCACTTTCCAATGTCCTTTCCAAGGAATACCCTTACTCAGACGATCTATGACCGACTAAAAACAACGAGAGTCGAGCTATTTATTCCTATCCCAGCCATAAGGGCTATCTTCACTGGTAGCTTAGATAAAATGTCCATTATTTTTACCAAATAAACCTTATATGTTCTTTCGAAACTATCAGCCTTTATTCACTTATATGTTAGGTTGTAAATGCAGTTGCGCGTGCTCATAAATCATCGAGACACAACCTGTCGCGGTGGCTACTTACAACTCTCTTGTCTTGCACTTCTTTGCTGAAACCTTCATCTTGTTCTTTGTTATTCTCGCCCGTTTTTTCCAGGAGCAAAAATTCACACAGACATTGAACTGGAAGAACATCCAGTGAACCCTCAGAGGACTGAACAAGTTCTGCCAGCCATGGCATACTCTGTGATGCACCCTGAAAGCACACAAGAGTAACAAGCAAAATATTGTCAGGGATTGTGTCTTTTAGAAGTCATAAAATTCCATGACTTCAGATGACCTTTTCCAGAACTTTTACTATGTCTTCCTAAAACCGAGAATCGTGGCCATATTCTCCTAGATAACGAAAAGTCCCTCCGTTTTAGGGAAGCCCGTCGCGCGAGTGGAAAAAATCAGTGCAAAAGGAAATGTGATGTTGGCACGCGGCGCTGAACTGTGGGAGCGGGGCGCAAAAGGTAGATTTTGGTGAGCAAGGTAAAGGGTAAATAATTGCTTAACGGGCAGTTCAATCAAAGAAAAATGGATTTCACAGAAAACAGTGTCTAACCTGTCTTTGGATGATTTCCAATAAAAAATCGGGCGAGCGACTGCGGCATAACATCTGACCAAGTTTAAGACTCTTGTTTGTTGCTTTTAACTGGTCAATAACACTCTGTGGGGGACGTCGGGCAGGTCCTCTGAATAATAATAATAAAAAAAACCCTCGCCCTTCAAAATTGAGAAGTAAACAGTTTTTGTTTGCTCGTAATTCTCTCTTGCTAGTCTTTTGAAGCCGTTTTCTGAGTGTCGTTCTTCTGGAAGAAAAGATCCAATTGTACTTACACAGGGTCCATGCTAATCAGCTGGCTCAGCAACAAGCTGTTACTTTCTGTTATGGCCACTTTAGTTGTGGCTGCAGCCAGGTGTGACTCAAACAAAAGGATTTCTTCCTTCTCTGCCTGTGCCAGCTACAAATTAGAATAACAATAATACAGTGTATTAAGGTATGGCCTCCACGACCCCAGCCTGCTTCCATAGAATGGAGCCACTTGCACTTAAACTACTCTCCCAAATGGAATGAAAAATAGCCCCTCCCTACCCCCCTCGTGCCCCCACCCCCTCCCTCCACAATTGCATCGTGTCAAACCGCAAAATCCTTTGACAGAGGTACATTGTACAGCAGCGTTTCTTCAGTGGCTAGTTTGAACGAAAAGAAACTTTAACACAGACCAAGTTGTTGGCTTAAATTCTTTGTTGCACCAAGTTCATTTTTGAGAGTGTATAAAATAATTGCTAGATATGATGAAATGACATTACGACCAGTTCTCAATGTAATACAGTACCTGAAGTTCTTGAGAAAGTATCTCATCTTTTTCTTCACTTGTCAGAGCAGCGGTTGGTGGTGGAAATGTAAAGTTGCTACAAAGCAAAAAGTTAACAATATCATAAATTGTAAAACTTTATTTGATATGCACTTTAAAAAAATTTTCATTTAACTCTTTCACTCCCAAGGTCAAAACATAAATTCTCTGCAATGTTTCTCATACATTTTTCTTGACTATTGCTATGGGAATTCGATGACAAATCAAACAGATTCCTTTAATTGAAATTTTACTTTTTACTAAACACCTTTCTGCTTGAAAATGTATTGATAATGTAAGGTGAAACTCCTCTTTAGTCTCTCCTGAGAGTTCAAATATTGGTGTACTTACTTTGTCATCAATATTTCCATCAGGCATTTGAGCATTGGGAAGTTATCCCATCCAGATTGTCCTTGATAAAAGAAAAAACAAACAAACAAACAAACAAAAAATTGAAATAATAAAAAAAAAGGTTAACAATCAAAATATTAACAGCAAGGGTGGAGAGACATGTAAAGTCATCAATCAGGCCACAGTAATTTTATCACTTCATAGCTTGATATGAACTAATAACCTTAAGGTTATTTGACAAACTTAAAAAGAAATGTAAAAGGATAATACTTAGTGTTCTCCTATTAGGGTGGTAACCACTCAACTTCACTACCCTTAGTTTCTCTTATATATTATTACTCCCTACAATTGCTTGGAATCCTTGAAAAATTTAATTTTAATGTTTAAAAACATTCAAGTAGAAGGATTGCTCTACTGGTTTGAAAATTTCTTTGACCCCTTGTGTTTTAAATGAGGGAGGACATCTATAATACTATCAATTATTGTTACAATACCCCTTGATGACTTATACACCCATGAAACCAGAAATAAGGTGATATGAATTATATCCCTAGGGATTAAGTGTCACGTAATAGATATTTTTAACACATGATGCTCACTATTCATTTCATTTCTTTAAGTGAACTAAATAGAGCAGAACTAGATGTAACATGTATATATGAATAAAGGCTGATAGTTTCGAAAGAAACTGTTTGGGGCTGTGTCGGTGGGAGTAATGAAATAATTTGGATATAGCAACAAAATTGAAATGGTAAATGGCCACCGTAATGATTAAAAAGGTTGACGCTTCGAGCGTTGGCCCATTCGCTCCGACGAAGGGCTAACGCTCGAAACGTTAGCTTTTGTAATTGTTACGGTGGCCAATTTACCATTTCAACTTTGTTGATATATCCAAATTATAACATGTACATAAACTACATGCACCATCTCACCTATTGAAGAGGGATTGAGAGAAGCAACTATGGCAAGTAAGATCCAGGCTTTCCAGTACAGATTAGCAATTGCTAACTTTGGGGCAGCATATCTATAAAATTGGTGCAACAATAGACTTGTTTGAAAAGCAAATAATAATTATAGTTCAACACAACTTTAACATGTTTTTGAACTTTTGTATGTCAAATTCAGGCTTAGCCCTTACATACCCTGAGGGAAGAATAATATCCTTTGGATGATGATAAGCACAAAGGTTGAGAACAGCATCCAAGAGCTCCACACGATTCACAGAGAGAGACGCATCTCCTGATAGTGAAATGTTGACCAATCACAATCATTACATTTTTGTCTTCAAACTGACGATGTCATTTAACTTAAGGTAAGTGAGAAAGAATACATACAAAGGATGGAAAGACAGAGAGAGACGCATCTCCTGATAGTGAAATGTTGACCAATCACAATCATTACATTTTTGTCTTCAAACTGATGATGTCATTTAACTAAAGGTAAGTGAGAAATAATACATACAAAGGATGGAAAGACTCTGAGGAATGAATCTTAATCACAAAATCTCACACAGACCTGACTGTGATCCTTGCATCCAGGAAGAAGGTAGTTTGATTGCTGCCACTCTCCTGACCAATGAATCTGCTATCTCAAGGGTCTCAGTAGGTGTTAGTGGCAGCTCGTTAGAGAGGCCAATGATAATGGTCCTCATTAGTGTATCTTCTTGTATAGGTACCTCACTAACAATGCTTAACAACAAACTAAGGAATGTAAAGAAATGGAAGGCTTGAAACTAACATATCTTCCCATGGTGAGATACTGAAGAACTACATGTAACAAACTTAAACCCATTCTAAACTACCGGGTACATACATGTAAGGAAATGGATAGACATTAATAAATATTGTCAAATTTGTCTTGAAAAGCCATTCAGAAAAATTAGAAATTATTTTGACCTTTTGTCATTCTCCGGAGGCCAGTTGTCTTTTCCAGTGTAGCTCTCAGCTGGATCGAGGAAAAGCACTTTGTTCATGCTTGAAAAAAATTGACTCAAATTAGAAATAAATAGATGAAAATTAAAATGAAAATGGCTGCACCATAAACACGTAATATGTAGAGGATCACAACAGAGTTAAGCTAAGGTTAACAAGATTGTGAGCATGATATCTAATTATCGATCTAATTATTTGATCAATTCTTTATTACCTGTACATGCACACATACTACTTACCATGATAAGAAATCTTTTCCACTTGGAGTGAACATTTTAGGGACAACAATGTGCAACCACCAAACTGCATCACGCTGGATTGTGGAAACAGACTTGTGAAACTCCTCAAGTACTGATGTATCTACAATAAATGAACAACAATTCACCAGCAGTTGGTAAAAATAAACAGAGCTGTACAGTTTTGTTGCACTTAAAAACATCGCAGCAGGGGACAAACAAGTCAACTTTACCTCTTTTTTCCCCTCTTGCAGATCCACTGTTGAATGATTCCTTGACAGTGGGCGTTATACTAAGAAAAGTTGCCATAGTGATAAGATCTGCCAGGGAAAGTAACATGCGTTCCTTGGAAAGAAAAACATACCATCAGTACAAGTTCATACATTCCTGCTACTGATAATGCTTTTATGATTGGTTCAGTGGTACAATTCCACTCTATTGGCCAACTGAGCACTTTTTTTGTCTCAACTTTCATAAAACTTCCGAACCTTAATGGCAGCATCCAGATCCCTGAACTGAGTCTCAGTTCTTTCCTTCATGAATCCGCGACACAATGCCACAAAGTCTACATCATGTCTGAGAGCTCTGACAACTTCTCTCAACAAGGACCGTGAGGCTCTTAAATAATCTTCTCTGTAAATAAAAATGGAAGCAAAAATGTTAAATTGGACAGGGATAGTCTGTGGTAATTAAATTAGTTAAGGGAAGGTACGTTTCTTTATCGGGAGGGGGTGGGCTGGGGTATTTTAGAAATTTTTTGCCAAAAAAGTCATGGCCCTCCCACTTTCCAGATTGGATTAATGCATGACCCTTCATAAATGCCTAAACAAAAGGATCTAACCCTCCCCCCACCTCCTCCAAGACAAAAATAACCAGAAGTGAAAATAACTGACTGGAAGTGTTGCTCACATAACCATGTCTGCGCACAAAGCAGTTAATTGCGTGGTGTTGCACAGTGAAAACTTGAAAATGGGCAAGGATGTGCAAGGAATAGAAAGAGGGAAATGCGCTTGTGGAGAATGCGAGGTTTTCATGAGGTCAGATGGAGCAACTTTTCATGAGGTCAGATGGAGCAACTTACGGTGGCCAATTTACCATTTCAACTTTGTTGATATATCCAAATTATTTCATTACTCCCACCGACGCAGCCCCAAACAGTTTCTTTCGAAACTATCAGCCTTTATTCTAAAATGGATGCCCGCTACTCCTCTGACTCTGTTGGTAGCACATCGAGTGCGGGAACAAGTGAAAGTACAAGTCCAGAGAAGTGGAAAGATGAAGATCTGGGGTGGTTCCCAAACCCCAAAGGGCGAATATACTGAGTTCTCAAATAGCATTTTGAGAGAAAGGTGAGCTTTGTATGGAGTATAGGCAAATGTCGTGTAAAGAGAGAAGTGGCAAACTACGTAAATTTTGCGAGAAGGATGAGACTACCAGTGCTCCACTTCCAACTCGACAAACATATCCCGACTATGGCAAGCTACCAAACTTCCACTATCTCTCTTGGAGTGCAACCCCCACTGATGGCCGTGAGCCAGATGACTTCCAGCCTCGAGCTCAGATTAAGTGATTGTTTGAGGAAAGTGAACTAGTCAGTGGGGACAGTGAAGCTATTAGAAGGTTTTCAGATAAATACATTGTCCCCGAAAAGCTTGTAGCAGAGTATGTTGAGCACCTTGCCCAGATAAAAATGTGCAAGGAGAAGAAGAAAGAGGAGACTGATAGGGAGCGAATGGAACGGCTGAACCGGGAGTACAGTGACATTGACTGGGTTGGACTGTACAACTCTGTCATCCTTGAGGGTGAACAAACTATCCTTGTACTTTTCCCATCACAAGATCACCTTCAACGGGAAGAAAGCTGAAAAAGTCGCAAAGATAAAAGCGCACATTGGTAGCTTGCTGTACAATTTAATGGGGCATCAACCACCTTAGAAGCTGGTCCCCAATCAGAAATGTACAGCAACAAGTGACCTCGTCACTTTCTGAGGTGGAAACTGACTCGCAAAGTGATGTAGTAGATCAAGTTATCGGTACAAGCCCGAGTAGCTCAAGTAACGAATCATCACCGGACACTAATTTTATACCAGAGACCCGCACTGAAACATTACCGATGTCAAAATATAGACGAAAGCGGGCACAACGGTCAAGAGAGAATATTACGTTAGTTGGGACAAGATCGTTTTTTGACATAATATTTCGACATCTATTTAAAATGATGAAGATTGATTTAGACTGGTAGCTTTGCTTGTATATATAAGTTTTAGGTTTCTATACACTTTGCGTGTTTGGTGACAAATAATTAAAAGTAACCGAGATGGAGTAGTTTTTTCCTTGCCAAAAAAAAAAACTGTGACCCTCCCCCAGCTGCATATCAAACAGGTTTGACCCTCCCCAATTTGTAAAATATTTACTAATGACCCTCCCCTCCGAAGCCCTGGCCCACCCCCCCCAATAAATTACGTACCTTGCCTGAGTTTGATTATAATTTCAAACAGTCAGTCAGTAATCAAAAACAGAGTTTGATGACGTTTCCTGTCAACACTACATAAGGAAGAAGACTTGAAAATAAATGAGCAGCAGATTGTTATTAATCAGTGTCTGGTGTATAATATGTTTCCTAAAGCAAATCTTCTCAATTAAAACAAAAATTGATGACTGTGTCCATGAGGATCACATTTCCAAACTGCTTAACAAAATTGCCTTAAAGTTCTTTTTTAAATAACCTAAAGATGAATTTAGAAGTACACATCACAAATGCATCAGTCTATATAATTTATTTATATTTATTTCACTTACTTGTTGGTCAGTAGGTCTTGAAACACCATAGCCAGTAACTGAAGAAAAATCCAAAAGAATTTAATAAATAATTACAACTTGTTAGACTGAAGGGAGTGCTGCTCACATAGAAAGAGGACAACTAAACATAAAATGTGTTCAGCATATCTTACAGACCTTGGCTGCCTTTTCTTGGTTACTCTGGAACAGAGTACTAAGCAAAACCATGTTATTAGGATTGCGAGCATTGGACAGTTCATTGTAGATCACATACTTCAACACTGTTCCTAAATTCTCCGTGTGCTGATTAGCTAATTCTCTGTGAGAAAAAGAAGGCAAAGTTGGTATTTACTTAGTTCTTTATTAACCGAGCGGGAGGTCTGTATGGGAGAATATTGACCGAGGTCGCCAGTACAGTCCGAACGCAGTGAGGTCTGTACCAGCAACCGAGGTCAAGATTCTCCCATACAGACCGACCTAGCTTGGTTAAGAAGATGTATATTACATGGCTGTGTCTTATATGCTAATTTTTTTTTTATTAAAAACTGGATCATTGGATAATGCAATTAGAGAATTTTTATTGGCTTAGCCATTATGGTATATGAGCCGATATACCATAATCTAATATCTGTACATTGTAACATCTGGTTTCTTCTTACCAAATAAAGTCGAGAAGATTTGTCTAATATCTTGGGGGTGTTTTTTTAATAAAACAATCATTCCACTAGTGCTTGTTGGATATGAGATGATTATAGCCAACTCGGCGCTACACACCTCGTTGGCTATCTATCATCTCATATCCAACGCGCGCTCGTGGAATAATTGTTAAATATTCTTTGTACCTTGTTTTTCTAGACCGGTCTAGATGCCGCTCTAGATGGGAAAATCTATACTGCTTTCAATATTGATTTCAGCCAATCATATTCGTGAATTCGGTGGTACCCAGTCTTTGTGAGACACAGCCATATAATTATTAATAAACTGGGATACTACTAAGTATTCTTGTAGCCTTATAAATTGACTGAATGCTGTTAAGCTTAATTCTGTCGCATGAAGTGAGTAAGGACATTTCTAATGCCTTTGTATAGGTTGTTAGTTCATTGATAGTTAATCATAAATGATTAGACTGGGCTTCAAGCCAGACTCCTCCCTGTAGTATGTGGTAACCATAAGGCTACCACATGTTCTACACTGTCTATTTATTAAAAATTATGTCGAAGGCAAATATTGCTCAGAAGTAAGCAATGCTTTTAAAAAGAGGATTACACCAATAATTCAAAGTAAAGTTCACTGCCCAAGGTTCCCTACAGTGTGTAGTAAGTTGATAGTGTCTCAAAACTTAAATCACTGTTCTTGATCCTTGATTCTGGAAGACTTTCAGGATTGAGGCTCAAGCCCAGTTTGGAGACTATTGATTTAAGTTTTAACTTCCTTGGTTAGCTATCTTTTTGTGAGCAAGAATAAAATTGTTTCCTTGATACTACAGATAAAGATCCTCAAAAAGTTCTTGGAATGTATCAATTCTCCACCCCTGAACCTCTAACATCCCGCCTCAGATTTCGATTCTCAAATCCTTGATTCTCCAAAGAGTCAAGGATAACAAATTGAGTTTTGAGTTAAAGTTAAGACTGTCTACTTACTCTTTAGCTATACTGTATACAATTAATTCTGCCACGTGCACATAACCTTCCATACACTGTATTCAAGTATAAAGTACTGAAAATCAGCAAGGATATGTACATACTTGATGCAGTTGATATAATGATTGGCCAGAGGTTTGGTCTTCAGTCTCATTCTGACCAGGTTACTTATCACTTCAACATCTTCACTGCTGTGTGTGTTACAGTTCAGTGCAAGAGACATAAGCAGCTCTTGAGCTGGACGAGTTAGCTGATGATTAAAAATAAAATGAACTTCATAACACTTGGAAATTAAAATGGTATTTGCAAACCATCTTGTTGAACTAAATATTTAAACACAGTTTCCTAACTTTCAACTTCACCCTCATTTCAACAACTTTGCTGTTTCATCACTTACGGTTACTTCCTACCTTCAGAGGCCGAAAAGATGTTTTTTTTTTGGACAAGATTGAAGTTAGACATTTTAACTAACATTTACAGAAACAAAAATTTAACAATCTCAAAAAGCTTATTAGAAAAACATATTTTCAAATAAAAGTTAATAAATCAGGAAGGTGTTATAATCTCGTAAATGGGCGAACCCCCCTGGGAAATATTCGCAGTAATTTCATGTCATTTGCATATTTTGTTTACATTGCGCACATGACAAAATTCACACGTGGAAGTTATCTGCTTGTGGAAAGTCTTTTCTCATGGATAAAAAACATAACTCAAAATTAGAGAGGAGTCCTTGGGTAAAGAAAAAGGAAAAAACAGGCCCAAAGAAGAGAGAAATGGCAGCATTTTGTCAAAAAAAAAAAAAAAAAAACAGTCCTCGCTGAAAGCGACAAAGGCTCTTGGTTTGGCCAGGAGCCTTCAACAAGCTCAGCATCCGCTGAAGATTGGCAGCATTCGTTTATCCTTGGGGCAAGCAGCTTAAAAACTAAAGTCAACACCACAGAAGGTTGTAAACAAGATTCTTTGTCGGAATCTGACAAAACAGTTGGAGAAAAAGAAAAATACAACAGATTTACCCTTTCTGCCACGGGTTTTTCCATCCCCGACTTTGTCCATTACTAAACGATCAACAGAGTGAGATAAAAAAATGTGACTGCTACGTGATACTTTTCCCGGGAAAATCTCGCTCCATTGTCATTGACGCAAGGAGGTCTCATCTTCTTATTGGTTTGCAGTTTCAGGAGGCGAGATAATCTCCGGTGTGGTGGTAGTTGTTTACAAACCTTTAGGAGTTAAACTCTCACATTTGATTTTGAGAGGAATACATCCCCTTTGAGTGAATTTATAGGGTACATAGATTTGACCAATTTTCATGAAATTTCACCAACACATTCCTGAGATGCTGACAAACGAGTCACGAAATTTTGATATTTGAAATACTTTTTACGTGGTGTCCATTTACACAACACACTTTACATATTTTTTACTATTCTAACTTTAGATGTGAATAACTAGACAACCAATCAGCTAATTTTCTTGTGCTGCGGGATCCGATACCCGATAAATTCAATACAAGGACCCTCGGTCGTTTCACGCCTTACTGGCTCCTGACACTTCCTAAATGAAAAAATTGACTAATTATATTTTTATCATAAACTGCATTTATTAAGCTAATTGTTTTTATGTATACTTTGTTAGGGTTTTCTTCAAACTAGTGCGCATATGAATTTTTTCCCGAAGGACACTCACGAAGGTAGGAAGTAACCTTAACTTAAGATTTCTTAGGGGCACACATGTTAAGAAAAAGAGTTGGCCCAGTATGTCTCATCCACTGATAGTATACATAATAGTTTACATGTAAACTTCAAGTCTCTATTCACCCTTTATATATATTTCAATTCTTATCAGGATTAATCTCCAAAACATTTTTTTTGATTGATTAAATATTTCCCGAGATATGCCGCCTCAAAGTTCATCCTTTGGCCACACCCTTTTGATTTGGCTGGGCTAAGTTTACTCTGGTAACTAAAAGTCCCTCATGACGTCACAGCAAGAATGTCTTTCGATTGATGTGCCTACATCCACTTGAATATGCCTTTGGACGAATCTGGTGTATTTGAGCAACCAGCGACCACGCAACAAGTTGGCATTTTCACATAATTTTACAGCAATAGACACATGTTCTTATACAAGAAGTTAACATTTGTTCTTGCTGTGACGTCACTTGGCCCAGTAATTCTCTCCCGGCCAAGTCAAAAGGACGTGGCCAAAAGAGCAACTTTTATAAACCTCTGAGGGTGAATAGGGACTTTAAGCACAGCAAGACATTTTACCTTGGGATTCTGCAGCCACATCTCTAGCCTCTGAGACACTAACAATCTGATATGATTGTAGCCGCAAGTTACTGTCAGCAGCTTCAGAAGGTTACGAGTAACACTATCCAATGTCTGCCGTCTTGTTAGTTGATCTTGAACTAATTCTAGAATGTATGTGTGGATGTTGTGCTTAACAGATGGTGACATGAATCTATGGATTAACAAGAAACATCAAAATCATGTGATGTAAAATGTAAATGAACCTAACCTAAAATCAATCAAAATGATATTAAATTAATCAATGCATTTCACAACATGTTTTAATTGATTAAGTTTGATCTTATAAAATCCTGAAGGATGAATTCTTGGTTTTACCTTAAAATAACTGGAATATCATCCTCCTCAAGTGTTGTTGATGTTTCCATTTCCTCAACAACTTCATCTTCCTCTTTTGTCCCTCCAGCAGCTCCACCAGCTGTAGTCTGTTCAGTTGCTACTTGCTTTCCAGTGGGATCACTATGTTGTCGTGACAGTGTTCGTGGCACAGTTCTGGTCCCAAACGCTGTCCATATGTTCTCCACAAAACTGCGACAATGTTCATTGTCAACCCATACCCTGTCTCCTAAAGCATCTTCAACATAGACTTTCACAAATGACTCTGGCCAGTCATCTTCCTCTTGGAAGGTGTAAAGCAGAATGTTGCAGGCCATCATTGGTACTAAAGCATTTGATCCCTTATTTGGTTTGATATTCAAGGAACCACCCTCACGTTTTAAGATGCTTGTCAGTGCCTACAGAACACCACCATCTTATGTCAAATGCGTATCCTCTCACTAAGCATGATCTACCTCGCCTTTACAACTATTACATGTTCAACACACAGAACTTTGAAATCATATCATGTCTGGCTGCAGCTTAACCCTTCAACTTGCATGAGTGACCAAGACAGACTTTCTCCTTACAATATCAATACAATATCAAGCAGATTAGTGTTGAGATTAGAAAAAAAAAGACAATCGGGGAATTATCAGTTGATCCAACACCAAATTTTCCAAACTTACATCATGAGAATTGTATGGCAGATAATATATGGAAGTGAAAGGGAGTGAAAGGGCTAAGTAGGAGCAGCTGCAATTCTTTTAACCCTTTCACTCCCAAGAGTGCCATATGGCACTCTGGTGTGCTTGATTTTAATACTAATTCATTTTAAAGTACATTTTTTTCATTCTTTGATAACTTTAAAATATGGTTGTTGGTACTGAGACCAGAACAATTATCTCTTTAAGAGAGGTCTCTATTTTAAAGACATTTAAATGGATCTTCAGCAGTCAGAGTGGCATGCCAAAAAAAATCTAGATAAAATAAATATAATGGTATCTATGTCTTAACATGGCATAAGCACTGTAATGCACTCCTGCATCTGTCAAAGTCATGGTTTGCTAGATGTTTCTAATAATGTTCAAGTAACATGTAGCGAGGACACAGATTCACAGGAAAACTGCACTTTTATCATACAAAAAGAGCAAAAATAAACTATTCAACCAACAGCAAAATTGAACAATAACATACTCAAAAGGGGTAAGTCAATTGTGCTCACCTCAAAAATTCTATTGGAGAGGAAATAATCAGGCCTGCTTTTTGCAAGGTACATCAGATTCATGATCATCATTTGATCTGGTTTGGCTTTGTTTAATTTTAGGTTTTTTATGGCTCCTAATAGAAGAGCCTCCACTCTTGATTTGTCACCAGTGGCATCTGCATCAAGGACCTGATCTTCAAGTTCTAATGCACTCACTGTAAATTAAATGAATATGAACTAAAAGTCTAAAAAAGACTTTCCATGAAGAGGCACGATAGGTATAACAGGGTAGTAGCAAGTCTGAATAAAATATTCACGTGCAGCTGTACATATAGTTGGAGCTATCAGAATTTACACTGTAGCTGGAAGAAATATGTTATTATCAATTCATATAAAGAAAATAAATAAATGTATATAAACCTTCAATGGGTGTAACTTGTCCATGCGACAGAGACTGCACACTATTTCCAGGTCTCTTGCTGCTCTCTCCATCTCCACCTTTAAAGGAATGGGGAGGATATGTGGGAGATGACAGCTTTGGCCTCTTAGAACCTCCCAGGGGAGTAAGAGGAGTAGAGGACTCCCTCTTCCTGTCAGACAGAGATGACCCAACTGGTTTCTTTGAAGGCATAGCTTGTGGTGGTTTGAGTGGCTGGGAAGGTTTCAATGGCTGAAGAGGCTTCAGCTCACTTTCTGAAGTCCTGGAGCCTCTGCTGCCTATTATAAACAAATACAGAATTCAGAAAGAAATAGCAACTGCAAAGGACATTATAATACGATAGCCTTGCAGAAGGGCTAAGCAGTTAGAGGTCTTACCAAGAGCAATGAAGTCTCCTGGTGGTAGGTGACCTGTAAAATATAAATATAAAAGTGTTCAGTATTCATCTCAATTTTTAGGGATGGTACAAATGTGGACTCCCATTCTGGAGCCCCTTCAGGACCCCTTCTGGATCCCCTTTTGGACCCCCTTCAGGACCCCTTCTGGACCCCCTCACCAAATTAAAAAAGGATGAAAACAATAAATACCTGGTGCATCTTAGGAGGTCATCATCAAAGTGGCATTTCATGCTACAAACATTTGCCTTAATCTTCGAAAAGTGCTACTAGAAATGTCAATTCTCCGGTGTGCTATTGTGGGTGCTATTTTGTTTATAAGTTAGAGTGAGGACCTCGGCACAAGGCCACAAAACTTCTAGTGTTTCCTCTGATCAGCTGCTCCAATCAGATTTTTTTCCACCATTTTGATTGCATCATTTCATGTCCTTGGCTACCACTGCTGACCAAAAAAATTGTGGTCATCCATACACAGAGCTCTATGGTGAAATGTTGAAGATAGGTGTGCAAGTTTTTCGCAATTTGTATGCAATCTCGACATTCCTGAAGCCATCCATAAACAATCACGACATTTTCTTGCCAAACAATCACATACCTTACCTTCAATGTTCCACCATAGAGCTCCGTGTATGGTGACCACAATTTTTTCGGTCAGCGGTGGTTGCCAAGGACATGAGATCATGCAATCAAAAAAGTGGAATAACCTGATTGGTCAATCAAAGGAAAAGACCGGAAGTTTTGTAGCCTTATGCCGAGGTCCCCAGTCCAAAAGGGGGTCCAGAAGGGGAGTCTGCATTTTGTACTGTCCCCAATTTTTATTTCATAAGTACAGTATTGTTATGATCGATGTAAGGGGTGAAAATTAAGGCAGCCAATTGGCTTAGGTGGACATGGAAATTACAGAAAATACTGCTATTTATCCCTTCAATATAAATAAATGAAAATCACCATTATTTTCTAAACACATAGACATGTGACGTCTATGGCTTGTTGATTGAAAGATGATAAATAAAAATTTAACTCAGATACGATGAACATATGAAGTTCATATATTTTGAACTACGGTTATAGATACGTATGATGCACGATCCTCGTAGTAGAGAGCGTTAAATTTAACTACCAGTTTCCATAGCTAAGTGAGGTTTAAACGCATCCAAGTTAAGAAGCGGAAGGTGCGAATGTTCTACACCCGTGGGGATCACTCAGAATGTTTTCCACCAGGTCGGTGTATAATTTTACAGTTTGAAATGAAAACGTAGTCGGATTAGACTATAAAAAGTAGCTACCCCTTCTCGACTTGTAAAATGTACTTTCATCGGCTCCAATCAATGAATAACTACCCCACCTCTTGGTCCTATTTTGGGTCTTCTTGCTCCAGGTCCACCCTTATTCATCGTGACAGGGACAAAAGTTTTTAACAACTCAGCACTTCAAAATCACAATAAATAATACTTCGACATCGTCGCCATGTTCGAAACAAGCTAGTGTCCAGGCTCTTCACAAGCAAAATGAGTTGTCATTCTAGTGAGCAGCGGTATCCATTGGTACATTACAATGTATGATACATGAAGATTTTACCTCGATAAATAAGATGGCGGACAACTACAAGCAGGAAAAGAGAGGACACAAGTCCAAGTCTTCTTACAAACAGGATTTACCGATCAGGGATTATAGAAAAAGATTGGTGCAGGCAGTAGAAGAAAATGAATTTCTAGTCGTTGTTGGTGAGACAGGAAGCGGTAAAACAACCCAACTTCCGCAATACCTTCTCAAAGCTGGTGTCACATCTAGAGGAAAAATGATTGGTGTAACGCAACCACGACGTATTGCAGCTATTTCTGTAGCCACGCGCGTTTCTGAAGAAATGAAATGTCATTTAGGAGGTGAGATTGTTACACTTAGCCATAACTCGAGGGAAACTCGTTGTTACATGCAGTTAGGGTGCTTTACACAAATTATTCGATACTGTAAGGTTATGGTCTCATTTAATTATATATGCATAATTTCTAGCAATTTACTTTTAGTACAGGCTGGAAGTAGCCTGTATAATCTGGCCGAATTATACAGATATATTCACAGTTATTTGTTTGAAGATTTCATTTTTATTTATTATTATTTATTATTATTGTAGTTATCATTTGTATTACTTTTATAACTTTCATAATAATTATTTTGAATACTTTTATCACATCTGTCTGATTGAATTGAGTAAATCACATTATGAATAAGTTATAATATGTTATGCTATGAATAAGTGATAAATCCTTAATTAGTCAATCATATACAGTCCAACCTCTATTAAGCGGCCACCCCTGGGACTTTGAAAAGTGGACGCTTATTAGAGGTTGGCCACTTAATAGAGGTACAATTTAAATTGGATAGGAATGGCAGAAAATATGATTTTATTGACTGTATATAGCAAAATACTTTTAAAAAGTGAACATATATGGAGATAAATCCAAAATTCATTCTAACAAAACATCAAGTACATTTCCAGCCCATGCATAGTTTTGCCCATGCATGCATCCATGAGAATGAATTAAATGGCGAAACAGTTCTTGGACATGTTCCCAAGCTTATGGCCCTATGTCTTACAAAATTTCTCAAGAGGCCAACAAACAAAGGAAGAGCTGTTGTGAAAGGCAAACATGTAAACAGAGGGGCCGGCTATGGTTTAGAAATTCCATGCGAGTACTGCTTCACCAGAGACAAGTTTTCAATTCAATGGTTAAAATCAAAACTGCGAGGAGCAAGGATTTTTGTAGATTTCCAGTACAGTAGTAATAAAGTTTTCCACTACAGATTTCGGTTGTAACAAAACAGTGGTTCAGCTCTATCTATTGTTAGCTATCGTTATGTTTGTATAGCGCCGGATGTGAAAAGTTTGCATGTGTATGTGGCTTGTGACTTGTTATAGTGGAGATTAAATTGTAGTTCTTGTTTTCTTGTTGTTATCAGTTATCACCTTATATCATCTCTCACCATTTCGCTTGGAAAGATAATTTGCTGGCCTCTTGATGGAGGTAAAAAACCATATAAATAATACAATTACGACAGCAGAAAGGTGGCTGCGGCCACTTAATAGAGGTGGCCATTGAAAAGAGGTATCAAATACAGCAGTTAACTGACAAATAAATCGGGACTTTGGAAAGTGGCCGCACAATGGAGGGTGGCCGCTTAATAGGTGGCTGCTTAATAGAGGTCGGACTGTAAACGGAAAGTCACAAACTAGCCAACTTCTAAGTCTAGTGTGCAGCACAAACAGGTATCAACAATGTCCATGGAGGGGGGCTTTGGGATTTTCAGTTTTGCAGTTTTAACTGATTTTTGGATCGGTTTTTCGGTTTTTGGGCCAAAGAGGTTTGGTGTTTTGGTTTTGACCTTATGAGCGGATTTTACGCGTTTTTGCATTCGGTTTTCGGTTTTCACTAAAACTCTGATGCGGTTTTCGGTTTTTCCTTTTTGAGCTTTTTAAAGGAAATGTAGCGATTTTGTCAGGTTTGCATGCGGTTTTCGGTTTTGGAGGTTTTTTTCTCCGGTTTTGCAGTTTCCCAGAGGCCCTAATGCCCCCCTCATTAAAGCATTTAGGGACTTGCGCTTTATCAGAAATGGGAAAAATGTAGAAATAAACTTACTAAGGAAGGTGGCAGAAGTAACTCGTGATCAAGCATTTTTGGATCAATTTTATTATAGGTAGTGTCGGCCGACATGGCGACTGAAATGTCAACCGACATATTGGTCGACAGTTGGTCGATAGTCGGTCGACAGGTGGGTCGACAGTCAGTTGATAGTTGGTCGATAGTCGGTTGATAGTCAGTCAATAGTTGGATAGTTGGTCGATAGCCGGTTGATAGTTGGTCGATAGTCGGTCGATAGTCGGAAGATAGTCGGTCGACATGTCGGTTGATATGTCAACTGACTGACAAGTGTCGCGTCTCGGTGGAATATCAGTCAAGTGTAGGTGGATTATCGCTCAAGTGTCGGTGGTCTGTCGGCTGAGTGTCGGTAGTCTATTGGTCAAGTGTCTGAACTTTATCGGTAAATATAGTTTGAACATCACTCGTGTGGTTGTGTATTGTTGCAGTGTCAGTATTGAAAAATTTGATTTGAAGAAGAATTTGATTTGAAGGCATAAAATTTCAGGTATATGATTAAGTGTCAGTGAAGTATCGGTGAAGCATCGGCCTAGTGTCAACCGAGTGTCGGCAAAGTGTCGGCTAAGTGTCGGTCAAATATTGACCGACTGTCTACCGATATGTCGATCAACTATCGGCCAACATATATCGGTCGACGTATTGACCGGCATGTCGACCGACTATCAACTGACTATCGACCGGCTGTCGACCGACTGTCGACTGACATGTCGGTCGCCGGGTCGGTCGCCATGTCGGCCGACACTACTTATAGTAACATTGATCCGCACTTTTTATTCTTGATAACTTAGTTTCTATATTTCTTCTAAACACTGTCAAAACTGGTTTCTTTAGAAATGGTTGGATATCAAGTTCGGTTTGATGATAACACCAGTGATAAAACTCTGATTAAATACATGACTGATGGCTGCCTTTTGCGGGAATTCCTTGATGATTGTGCACTTAGCAAATACAGTGTAATTATTCTGGATGAAGCTCACGAGAGAAGTTTAGATACAGTAAGTGCACTATTGCAATATATTAAGTTTAGATACAGTAAGTGCACTATTGCAATATATTAAGTTTAGATACAGTAAGTGCACTATTGCAATATATTAAGTTTAGATACAGTAAGTGCACTATTGCAATATATTAAGTTTAGATACAGTAAGTGCACTATTGCAATATATTAAGTTTAGATACAGTAAGTGCACTATTGCAATATATTAAGTTTAGATACAGTAAGTGCACTATTGCAATATCTTATTGCAATATATTAAGGTCCTGCATGTAGTAGATTTGATTTTTTATTTTGGGGGATTATTGACTTGTGCTAATCATTTTAATGCATTTCTTCACAGAGTGGTTGATGAGTAACAGTAATTTGTTTAATAAATATGAATACTCTGTCTAAGGGAAATAGGATAAAGAAAAAAAATGCAATAATAAGCATTTACATGTACTTTCTCAAAGCTAAGATTTTAAGACATGTTTGAAGGACAGTAAAGAAAATTGATGAGGAGATCTTGAGAGTGAAGGCTCACTGTGAGAAACCTGGAATGTGCTTTTTTTATTTGTTTACTGGGTCTATAATTATATCAGTAATTAGATATTCCCTTTCGATTCAACTAAGGCATTACAACTATTTTGAACTACACCATTGTGATTATTGCCCTAAGGTGCTTTTTACTTGTCTCTGTTTTGCAGGATATCTTATTTGGATTAGTTGGGAAATTATTTCATGATCAGAGAAAAAATTTAGGTACAGAAGATAAACCTACAAGGCTCCCAAAAGTTATTATCATGTCAGCTACATTAAATCATGAGAAGTTTTCTGAATTTCTTGATGGATGTCCAGTCTTTGAAATTCCTGGTCGCTGCTATCCTGTGAAAAATGTATTTTTGGACTATGTTGGTGTCAAGGACTTACGGACACCAAGTTATCTGAAAAGGGTGAGTCTGTTTAATCTATTAATAGCATGTGCGAATTGGTCAGAGCACTTACCTCCAATTAGTTTGTCTCAGTTATGATGCCTGAATCTGGTGTAACATTAATTTTGTACATGTAGGTTGAGTTAGCTTTTGATGTTCATACTTGCTTTGAGGACTTTTTCCCACACTCTCCTCTCCTCCTCCCCCTTCAAAAAGCAACACCTTGAATTCTAATTTTACCTGGAGGCAATGAAAGAGGAGCCCCTCAATTGATGCGCCACCGATAAATTCAGTTTAATGTTTTGTAGGCTATAGAGACTGTGATGAAGATTCATCTTGAGGAGCGTCCAGGAGACATACTGGTTTTCCTAACAGGACAGGATGAGATTGAACATGCATGTGACAAACTGTTTGAGAGTGCTGAGAAAATTGACTATAGCCATGATGTCCATTACAGTGAAGTGGAAGCCATGTTGATTCTTCCCCTTTATGGCTCCATGACAACTGGTTTGTGCAGTTTTCATCCACTCATTTTTTAGATTCCTTTGGAAAATGTGTTTGTACTGTTGGTTGATATTACAATAAAACATATTTCTGTTTTGCAGAACTACAGAAGAGGGTATTTGATCCACCCAGTTCTTCTGTGAGGAAGGTCGTGGTAGCAACAAATATTGCTGCCACATCACTTACTATAGAAGGAATAAGGTAAACATACAAAGTTAACAAATGTAAAATTAGGATGGAGTAGTTAATTTAGATGATAGGAAAGTAGGACAAATTTTCACAGCAGGATATATGTTGCTATACAAGCATACCATGTTGAACATTGTGTAATTTTTCTAGAATCAGATTTAGTCCAGATTCTCTTGGTAGCATGTGGCATTTTCTCTGAAGTTGTCTTGTGGTTCAAATGTTGGACTTACCAGACATGCAATATTCATACTCGTACATTGTGATGTCACAAATCTTTAGTTAGCAGATGATCAAGGGGTGTGGGTGTGGGTCACTGTGTTATGTTTATGGGCCAAACAGTTTTCTTTTACGACACCTCCCTCCACCCAGGGGAGTATATATAGGACTGGTACACATAACAGGAAGGAAAGCTTGATGAAATGTTGGGGGTGACCTTGCATTTGGGATGGGCCAGCATCCCATTCAGTGAGGTGTAAAAATACTCTTAGGTGTAGTTGCTTCATGCTTATAAATTATTTATTTATTTATTTAGTTTCACCAACTGGCAGGGACACCGCAACAGCTTGCGCCAATTACTGTGGGCCCAATAAACCAACCCATCCCACCCCAGGGGAGGACATCCATCACACAGTAATCTCATGTGTGGGAAATTAATGTCTCCTACCCCTCCTGCAGGAGATGGGACCTCCATTTATTCATCCCTATCCGAGAAGACCAGAATATCTAACCATTTCTTGATGTTATAGAAAGGCAGAAAATTCTTCTCAATTATTGTAAGACCCTGAGTGTTGGTCCGGCCAGGGCTCGAACCCTCGACCTCCTGCACAACAGTCCAGCACTCTATCCTTTGAGCTAACCGGAAGGCAGTTAGCTCAATGGATGCTCTTGAAACTGGGATAATTTTTGGCTGGGTGGGTCACTTGGGGCTCCAATAAAAACTTTATGGACTTGCTATAGATGTTACAGGTTGAGATTGAATTCAGGTTCAGTGGTTTTCAAATGAGTTTGAAATGCCATTTTCTTTGTTATCTTGTATAGATATGTTGTGGACAGTGGCTTTGTGAAGCAGTTGTCATATAATCCACGCACAAGACTTGACTCACTTAATGTTGTTTTGACATCAAGGTATTATTAGTACTGTACATTTATTTTTTAAATCTTTTTAAAAATTTTTTTTCTCAGGAAATAGCATTTATTTTTATCTTTAGATCTCATGTTGTTTTCTTTTCTAGATCTGAAGCCATTCAAAGAACAGGGAGGGCAGGTAGAACCGCACCAGGAAAATGCTTTCGACTTTATTCAAAGTAAGTAGATACAATAATACATTATATAAAATAAGTAGCAATGTTTGGTTGTTCGCTTTTCAAGTCTAAAATTTATTTTTTGTTTCAATCAGGGAGGTTTATGAGACAGCTATGACCGAAGAAACAATTCCTGAAATTCAGAGAACAAGTCTGAGTCATGTGGTTCTCTATCTCAAGTCCATGGGAATACATGATGTTTTAGGGTAATTGCATCTTTCAGATCAAAAAGGAAATATTAAATGGTCTCATTTATTAGAAGATCAAAACTGTACAATACCAGAAGTTATACCCGGGATCCCTGGGATTTCCTGATTGTAACACCCTGCAATGTAGCAAGTTTACTCTGACATTCAGTAATCAGCAGCTAATGACAACTTCCCTTTCTGCAAACTCTCTGAGGAATGGGTGCAGAGGACAAGTGACAATTGCAGAGTGAGAAAGACTACTAAGGAGAAAGAAAGAAACATTTTCTCCCTGGCTTGTGCATCTAGCGAGGTTTCCCTAAAGAAACAGCCCAAAGGATGATTCAGTTAAACAACACCTTAATTATGACCTTTTCAAAAATGCTTGTATTTACTTTTCTAACCTTTTGGAGTTTATGTTATGGCTTGGATAATTTGATTAATCAGCAATCACTGTGATGATTGACCTTAACCACAGCATTTTAATGCCATTTTTTGTCTGTTTTCATAGCTTTCAGTACATTGATCCACCAGAAGAGAGAATGATTCTAGAAGCATTAAAACAACTCTATTACTTTGGAGCATTGGACAGGTAAATCTAATCTTCAGTCCTGAGCAGATTTCCAAGTCTGGTCATTTTTCATTCTTTTTTTAGAAGCGTGGTTCTGAGAATTTTTAAGTTAAGTACTGCATTGAGAATTGTTTACCTAGCATTGCAATATTCATAGTTAATCACATTCCTTTAGAAACTCTTTAATTATCAAACTGCCCAGGGCTTTTTATTCACAAAACAAGTCATACAAACTGTTCCAATGAGGCCTTAAACTGCTATCTAAAATTAAAACTTAAAATTAAAACTTAAAATCCAAGCTTTCACTGATCAACGGCCTCATCAAGGGTTATTCAGTTTGATTAAAATTGGGTTTGGTAAACTGTTAAAAGAACTTCAATCTACCAACAATATAATGGGGCTATATGTGTCAAGGGAATTAAAAGAGGGGGAAGGAGTTGGGAAGGAAAGAGGAGAAGGATATAGAAGTCAGGGGAGGGGGTTGGGGTGACCCATGAAGGACTGCTAGCCTATCGAGAGGGAGGTGGACGTACATGTGTACTCATTCCTTCTATGAGTGGACTCATGTGGTTAGTCTTTTCTGAAAACAAGGCATTTTTATAGACTCTAGTGAAAGACATGTTAATAAAACGCTCAAAACTTAAATTTCAATTTTGTTTTCAGGGGTGGAAATGTTACCACCCTAGGTCAACAGATGACAGAATTTCCACTTTCTCCAGGCCTCTCCAGGACAGTGATATCCTCAGCTAGCCTTGGTTGTGCAGAACTAGTACTTGCAGTGGCTGCCATGCTGTCAGTTGAAAATGTCTTTGTAACTCCGGGAGGGAAAAAGAATTTATCGACTGCCACAAATGTTCATAAAAAACTGGCGGAGGAAGCCGGTGGAACAAACGACTTTGCAACACTCCTGTTTGTCTACAGGCAGTGTCATTCCAGGTTGGTATTCCTGTGCTAAGTTTGTTTTTCTCTGTACTATTATTAGTCAATAATGTCAGATCTTTGTAACCTGTGCGGTTTTGCTTTATCCTGTTCGCTGTAGTCCATCACCTCCGCGATGGTGTCGTGATCATTACATTCACTGGAGAGCACTTAAAATGGCATACAACATACATCATCAACTGGAAACCATCTTGCACAGACAGGTGAACAACCACTATCAATTTATCGTAGCCTGCATTCTGAGTGTTTCCTATAGTGAAACTGGTATATGATACAAATTATCAAACAGTTGGTAAGTTTGATTCGAATTCTCTCCCAGCTCGTATACTAGCCAGCTTAAAGCTGAAATACGAGCTCCTACTTTTTTTTGTCTTCCCAGCTTAGCAAAGATCCTCATCCAAAGAGAAATACAGACAAAACAAAAATGAACTCCAAAGATGTGCTAAGGAGAGTGTTATGCTGTGGATATTTCTGCAATGTAGCGCGGAAGTAAGCCATCCTTTTTTTAAGAGTTTGCTTTACAACTGAGTTGTTAAATTGTCAAAGCGAAAGGCCAACGCTCGAAATGTCAGTTATTTAACTCTTTACGGTGGCCAGTTTACAATTTCAACTCAGTTGAAATAATGAAATCACCTTGTTACCCCCATCGACACAGCACCACAGTTTCCTTAGAAACTCATCCCGTGTATTTACCTTACTATGCTTTGTTATTGGTCAGGAAAAGTCCCATCACTCTCTTTGCCAATCAGAAACGAAGCTGAAACAATCGCTACTAGACCGCGCACGCAGAACTGGAATAAGAGCTAATGCGCGTTTTTACCGCAGTTGAAGTGTTTGAATTTTCATTAGTTCCTTGAAGCGCTCTACATTTTTTTATATTATTCGTACTTTCATGGCATCTTTTTTGTCTTGTTCTTTTTAGAAGCAGTTCAGGAAATAGTTTCCGCACAATGGATGGGCATGGTACTCAAGTATATATTCACCCATCTTCAACGGTAGAGTTGGCATTTTCACGATACTCCAACTAACAATAGTTGTGTTGCAGAGATGAAGGAGTTCGATTTGCAAATATAACTGAATTTGATTATTTCATCTTGACATGTCAGCATGCTAGGAAGGAACGCAGAGAATGGTTTTAACAGTCATTCTTTAGGACTATTGTTTCTCTCTTTTCTTTTTAGTTATTCGGTTGTGAAGATCAGCTCGAGTGGATAATTTTTCATGACATTATCTGGACCTCAAAAATCTATGTCAGAACAGTTTGCCCGGTGAGTGTGTTTTTTTTCTTGTTCATTTCTTTATAGTTTGAAGAGTTTACTTTTAACCAGTCCGTACTGAGCTGTGAGCCTTCCAAGATTCCTGATGACCAGTCACTTACAAAATTATGTTCCTCTTCAGATAAGATACGAGTGGGTGGGAGACCTCTTGCCTAGGTTACATGAGGTAGACAGTTACTCCTTGTCTGGCTGGGCAGAGGGGAAATTAACGGACAGCAAGCATGATGGGAACTTACAAGAGCACCACGAGACCGAAACAGGTGTGTTTCTTTGTTTTAGAACTTTGACACGGTTAGCTGTACTTCAGTTTGTTCATTTTATAATCTCTGCTTACCTTTTTTTTATTCAGGCACTGTTGCAGACGTCGTTAAAATATCGAAACGGAACACAGAAGACTCTCTTACGGCTGCTAGGCAACGCTTTCTTGAAAGAAAGAGAGCCCGCGAAAAAAACCAAGGCAGATGACCGGAGGAACAACGGCTGCCATCGTCGGATGTGCCCTTATTAGGGAAGCACTGCTAATCACGTTGACAACACATGTCCTGACACACTCGCTATAGCTTACGGCTTCTTGTTGTCACTCGAGCCTCGCATGTGGGCGCAAAGCGGAACGAGACCCACGTGAGCAGGACGGATGTTATCATTTTATTGTGCTTTGACATTTCTGGAGAAAATTCTGTGATGATTTAACTAAAAAGGAGATATCAAATTAATTTACGGAGGTGAACTTGTTTTCATAAAAACATTTCAACATGCCTTCTTTCTATTAAATCATTACACATTCATATGACATACTGCCTCTTACCAAGACACGGCCCAAACCGACCGGTGGAGAGCGGAATACAAGAATAGTTCTGAAAGAATTTGTTTTCGTCCTCTCCCCAGATTTCTCTTGGGCAGTAGTTCTTTGCAGCTTGACGGCAGTAAATTTAAGCCTAATCGTAGAGCTACTGTTCATTTTCGTATCGAAAATCATTTCGTATCATTTTCGTATCGAATGTGAGATTTTCCGCCATTTTTCTTTGGATTAAATTCTTACGGTCATATATGCAGAAGGCAATCAGGAAATCAACACGCTCACTTGATATCATGCAGCCTATTCAAGAAATATTTCGCAAGGAAGCTTTTTCAGTTGTCCCGTCCTTATATTTATGTCGTGATGATGTACATGACTGATAAAAACCCTGGTGCACATTAAAGTGACATGATTAGGATGGAATCCAGTAATTTCCTCGCCGATATCCTCCCCGCTTTTTAGGGGACGTGTTTGTTGGGCTTTTCGTCACTCTTGTCGTGTCTAACGCGGAATCTTTTTCGCAAGCAATGCTTGAATCCTTGCTTTCTGCTTTAAAAGTTTTCACGTTATTCTGCCGCTCTTGATGCGCACTCTCACATACCATACCCGCTTGTGTCTCAGTTGATGTGTCAACGTCCTGATCTTTTTCGCAGGCTTCTATTAAATCCTCGCTTTCTCCTTTTACTGTTTTCACTTTACTTGGTCGCTCTAACTGCTCACTTTTACTATTTTCACTTTCTTCTGTCTCATGATCAGTTACTGTGTCAACGTCCTGGTTCTTTTCGCAGGCTTTTCTTAAATCGCCGCTTTCCCCTTTCATTGTTTTTACTTTACTTTTTCGTTCTTGGTGCTTATTCTCGCTGACTGTATCTGCCTCTTCTGTCTCAGTTATCATGTCAAAGTTCTGATCTTTTTTGCAGGCTTCTTTCAAATGTTCTCTTTCTCGTTTTTCTATTGTAACGTTACCTTCTCGTTCCAAATGCCAACTCTCGCTGATTATACCCGCCTCTGTCTCAGTTATCATGTCAAAGTTCTGATCTTTTTTGCAGGCTTCTTTCAAATGTTCTCTTTCTCGTTTTTCTTTTGTCACGTTACCTTCTCGTTCCAAATGCCAACTCTCGCTGATTATACCCGCCTCTGTCTCAGTTATCATGTCAAAGTTCTGATCTTTTTTGCAGGCTTCTTTCAAATGTTCTCTTTCTCGTTTTTCTTTTGTCACGTTACCTTCTCGTTCCAAATGCCAACTCTCGCTGATTATACCCGCCTCTGTCTCAGTTATCATGTCAAAGTTCTGATCTTTTTTGCAGGCTTCTTTCAAATGTTCTCTCTCTCGTTTTTCTTTTGTCACGTTACCTTCTCGTTCCAAATGCCAACTCTCGCTGATTATACCCGCCTCTGTCTCAGTTATCGTGTCAAAGTTCCAATCTCTATCGCAGGCTTCTCTCAGTTCGTCGCTTTCGGCTCGTGTTATCTCTTGTACTTCAGAGATAAGATCTAAGTTTTCGTTCTCAGTAAATGCTCCAGCTTTTGTCTCCTTTTTTACGTCGAATTTTTGATATTTTTTGCACACGTCATCTTTCCAACTGTCGTTTTCGGCTTGTGTGATCTCGTCTGCTGTACTTGTAAGGTCAACCTTCGCCATTTCAGCTAATATTTCAGTTTTAGTCTCATTCCCTTTTACCACACCTTCGGCCTGAGATACCATTTCTGTTCCGCCGCGGGTTTGGTTCAACTCCGTTTTAAAGTCCTCTTTCTTATCGCTCTACATGATTAAATAATTGGATAACAAAGTACTGTTGTGGTGCTTTAAAAAATTTAATGTGATCAGCGATAAGCTAATAAAAACACTTTCTTGTTATGCCAAATATCTGTATGTTTTTTAGCGAAAACGTCCAAACAGCTAACAAAACATTAGAAAAGGTTTGGAAGCAGACAATTGTTAGAAAGAATCTCAACTTTTACCTGCTTTGAGCTGCTGTCACTTTTCTCTTTCTTGCTAACTTTATTGGCAAAGGTTTTGTACAAGAAGAAGCCTGTAAGGGAAGCTATCCCTACGCCAAGGCAGGCCACAATAATGAAACTTGATTTGATTCTTCCCATTCCTTTTTGCGACAAAATTCGCGTAATGCAATCTTATATTCTAAACCGAATCGTACCAGTGTGAATGCGTCAACAGAGAAATAGCCCACTGTAATACCAAGCAAGATAAATTTGCCTTGTTGTGATATCATAAACATAATTAGAAGAAAGAGGATGAGCGCGAGCATTTGGAACACAGTAAAGAAACTTAATTAACACCCAAGTCATTACAACTCTCCTTACCGAATTCTTCCGACACTGTTGTTACTTTGCATGGTATTATAAAGGCAACCTTCAATGATTGTCTCAAGAGAAAAGCTTCCAACTGTTCGATCTCTATAGACTAGCTCTTTGACAAGGAGGCTCAAGCGAACAAAACGTTATACGAGTTAACGCACCACACACTCAGAAAAACTTTGATTCATGCTGAATAGGCCGGGATATTCTCCTAGGTAAAGGGCGAATTCGATCGTCTTTTCTTATTCGAGAAGCTATTTTATTAATGTGAGGCAAACAAAAACACAAGACAGAACAAAACGAAAAGCGATCAAAATTTCTATAACAGATATTTACTCTTACTTTGAGGATCTAACTCGTGTAGTTTTTTAGATATTTAAAGTTTCGAGTCATGCGGAAACAAATAAGTACTTTTGTCTCGAAAATAAATAAAGAGGTTTTAACTGTATATTGTTTTCTTCATTTAGTATATCATCACTTTATGTTTTTATAAATATGTTCAGTCAATGAGAGCCGTAAGACAGTCTTTTACATCATTTAGTGGTTTTTAAGCGTCAAATATATGACAAAATAACACAGTGACGATATTGAACAATTGTCTTTTCTGTGTTAAAAGGGGCAATTAAACAATACGGGCCAATATTTATATTTAGATCTCCAGATTAAAACAGAAATCATGTCCAAGTATGTTTCAAGAGCCTGTTACCTTCGTAACAGAAAAAAGCCTGAGTATTTCGAATACAACACGAAATAAGTCACCACTTATCACATGTCTTGGTTACATATTAGCGATGCAAGAAACTATCGGCACAATTTTTTTCCCTGTTTGTTTCCATAAGGACTCAAAAGCCATTAATTGAAGGCCAATATCTTTCTTAAGCTTTGCCGATCCACAACGTTTGGGAGTAAAACGGGCAGTTCATTAAATTATGAGGCCTCTCTCATCCGTTCGAGACCTTTAAATCATGCAGTTATTTTGATATATTATACTATTATTTACCGACTGTCAGTGGTTATTTACTTGAATGAGTGGGTATGAATTCCTTGGTGGTCAAAGCACAGGCACGGAATCGGAGCTGTGGACTATAATCCTCAAGGAAGATCAGACGATAAGCGCTGAGGACAACAAAGATAAAAAATTGTCGATACAAGCTTCGGATTTATGTCTGCGTAGACCAACGTGGAGAATGACAACTTTATGTCTCGAGGATAGTGTCTTTAATCTCTAAATGTATGGAACCTTGGAGGTGAGTCATGTAAGCCAGTTGTTTGCCACGCTATTATAGTGCAAAATCAGGTGCATTGATCTAACTTTTCTATGGAATTCTTATCATTCTTTGGGCTAGGGATTTGTCTTTCGTCTGTTTGCTTTGGGGCAAAGCTCTTGAGGCTCGCTCTTACAAGATGCACAGCCTCGATCGCTTGATTACATTTTCTGTTAATTTTTTATATCTACATGTCAACATGTCAGAATGGATTCGATTTCTTGAAGGTCACAAGCTTTCTTGCAAAGACAAAATAACTAGTGAATCAAACTTAAAGAAACCAAAGCTGACAAAAATAAAATCGCCAGATGAAATGAAAGGCAACAGGCAAAGCAAAGTGCATGAAACGTTAAGCACAGGTTACATTTGTTCGAGCGGTTCGTTTATGACTCATCAATTCTTGTAGGAACACTCAACATTGATCATCAAAGAAAATGGCATTTGTCCCTCAAGTGTGACTGGAAAGCTAGAAAGTTATCTGATTTTAATTGTAAACTCATTTCAGAGAATGCAATCATTTTCCAGATTGTTCCATTAATTCTTTTAATTTGAATTGATTTCCGATACTTGTCACCATTGTTGAGGTTTAAAAGCATCGAGGATTAAGTGATAAATCGCTTGACGAAGTCGCTAATTAACTTTTGTGCTGTAAGAACCATATTCACCGGCCATGGAAGAATACCTAGCTCTTTTAGGATTTGTGAATCTTGAACAGTCAAACTGAGTTTTCTTAACTTTCTTAATTTTCACACGCTTAAATTTTCTCTATCACTAGTCATCATTTTCCCTTCTTAATTATCGTTGCTTCTTTCGTAGTCACGGCTTCCTCCTACCGTTTAATTTTGCACGTCAAAAAATAAAATGAAATCAAAGAAAATGGAGAAAAATATGAGAAATAAAAGAACTCAAAATATGTTCACGTAGATTCTTCATTGCGCCTAGTTCTTTGTATACAGCTTTTCGGTGACGTGTGGTCTGTTCTACATATTAAATGCGGCGAAGAGAATTAGAGAGGTGGAAAGAAACCAAGGCACCCGCGTTTTTTCTAACTTCGGTGAAGATATCTTCTTTTCGCTTTACTTCTCACAACTCCTCTCCACTTCAGCACGACTGTTATTTTCATTATTATCCGGGACACTGGTTTTTAAATAAACGCGAAATTTTTATTGCTAATCATTGTTTGTGTTAATGTTTCTTTATCAAGCCTGGCAAAATGGATGGAATAGGATCAATTCGGCACGTGCGATCAGCCGGCCGCATGGGTCAGCGGACCTATTCAGCAACAACTGTTAGTTCAACAGACGACAACATCTCTGTAAGTTCGGGTTACAGTTCAAGACGCTCTCATGGATCGAAGACTGGTGCTGACTACTGGTCCATCCGGGCAGCCGCCGGGATTTCTCGGATGAAGAACGCTCGTGGACTTCGGAGAGGTTCCATATTTCCAAGTGATAACAATGGATCTTCAGAAACGTCGTCTGCGAAGGGACATCGTTTGAGCATTTACTCTTTGAGTGAACTTGCTGAAGTAGGGATCAAAATGCGCAGACGTCGACGCAGTACCATGGACTCATGGGGAAAGAACAGGACTCCGGGAGAAACGAAATACTTTGATAAGGTAAATATTTAGAATACAGCTGGGATGTGAGAGTGGCATACAAAGATTGTAAACAATGACGCAGTATAAAGGACACACCCAAACAACTGAAAAGAGCCTTGTTATTAGGCATGCAGATCCAAAGGAACCGCTTCTCACGAAAGAGGCCAGTTGTCTCTTAGCGCGGTTTCTTTGTGGGTAGAAAGAACAGAGACAGTGGGGCCTGTCAGTGATAGATGTAAACCGTGAACCGGGGAGGAAAGAAGCTCTTGACATTTAGTACAGAGAAAAGACATTTCGTCAACTGCTTCGCAACTCTGATAATTTTCACCATCTTGTTTTTTAAATAGCTTTTGCCTCCATTGGAGTTATTTCGTCGAGCAGTGAAACTTGTCCAGATGTCCGCATCACTTTGCCAATACAAGTATGAAAAGTAAGTTTTCGGAAGGAGCGTTTTTTGTTTTGTTTGTTTGTTTGGTTTTTGCTTTCTTTCTTATTTAACGATGACCTTAACAAATGCTTTTGATGTTAACCTTGTTACTTTAAAAGAAAAAAAAATATAAATAAAATGTCGCGAGATTCAGCAAGTCGGAGAGGTACGTTTAAGAATTTTAGATTCAGACGGAAGAAAGAGTTGTAAGGAGAAGTTTAAGAAATAAGTTCCAGCTCATTTATCTTTAGATGGCTGACCTGGGGCCTCCTTTCCCAAGACATTCTTTCGTTATGTCTGTTTCAATTTCAGGGACACTGAGGAAGAAACCCAGATGACCCACACTGTTTTCACACAGTACATTACTGAACAAGAAAATCAAATGGAAGCGGAACTTGCTTTTGATGCTTCATTTTTCAAAGCCAATAGAAAGGTAAACAGACCTTGTGCGAGTTTCATGTTCCCCGGCGCCTCTTCAAAATTCGTTCTTTGTCTGTTTCCCATTCTCTGATCTTATTCGTCTGTGAAGTGTCAAAAACATGGATTATTACGGGGAGAAAGAAGAGAAGTAATAGGTTGCTTCGATTGATTTTTTCCAGATGCGAGTTGCCGCTGAGGTGAAGTTAATTTTATCAATTCACCCAGAACAGAGGACGGAACAACAACTAGCAAAGGTATTTCGTTTTCAGTTTGCGTCAAGCAGTATTGTGAAGGTGTCTTCTCAAAATAAGTAACTTTAACTACAGTAGTCTTTTCGAATACTGCTGACACAAGCCAAATTCAAAATCATCTTGATTTTAAAAGACGTCTTAAAAAAAACCGACGGCGTTCTTGAAGTCCCACTTGAACCCTTTTCGGCAATGGGTTATTTAGGAAACAGCTCAACTTGATAAAACAGCTTTTAATTTTGTCTCTTAGGTGCTCTTCTCCTTGCGATCAATTCGATCGTTTGCAGAATATCCTCAGAGAATTCAGCAGAAGCTCGTTAAAGTTGGTTGGTTTGAAACGTAAGTGTCTGTTAATATTTTCGATACATTTGATTTGGGATATGTAGAGCTGTTAGCTTTATTTTACGCATCTGAAATGTTAAGAGAAATTTTATGTAGCAAACATATTTTGTTTTTTAGTCAACGATTTTGATTGCATTTGATTCATTTTCAGGCACAAGACAAAGAGAGCCATTTTAAGACAGGGTCACATCCCACAAGCTTTCTACTTTGTTCTCTCTGGCTCAGGTCAGGTTACATGTGAGGCTTAACATTTAAGGAGACTCTTCACCATTATTACATGAAATGCAAACTATTAATCATGGGTGTCAAGGAAACGCGGACACGGGGTCAGGAAAAGAGAGGGACCGAAATTAGCGGGGAGAGAGACCGCAACCCCGGCCCCGAGTCTGCGTTTTACGGAAGTTACCCCAAGTTGACTACAACATCTAAACGACATATTAGTTAAAGGTAAACGATCTTCTTAACATGTCTTGAATCATGAATGATAACAAATGAAAAAACTCTACTTTTTGTCATTTTACAGCTGTAGTTACAGTACTGGGAGAAAATGAGAGCTTTGCAAGAACTGTTCATTTCCTAAGACGTGGTGATAGTTTCGGGGTAAGTACTCAGCTTTCGCTAACAAATAACCCCTGGGGTAAAGGATCCGCAGGGCTTTCGTCCATGTCTCCTCGTAGAACGTGAACCAAGATAGAAATCAACAACTTGTTTGGAACTTTATATGTTTTCCGTCTTTGTGAAGGTTAATCTGTTGGCTAATATTTCGCTGTAATTTTTCCCCAACCATAGGAGTTGGCTATTCTACACGACACTAGACGCCAGTCCACCGTAATTTCGCGGGAAGCTATTGAACTGTTGGTGATTTCTAAAGAGGTACGTATTTGGAAACATACAATATGTGAGCTACAATTTGAAACATTTTAAGCAGAACAGAACCAATTTATGGAATGAGAATCCCGATTTATGAGGACTTTTGACGTTCTGACCGTAAAACATGCGCAAAATGGAAATGTGGATAAATTAGAGCTTTTGGCATGTGTTTCCCTATTTCAAGGAACCACATGGGTGCCATAAAGGGGATAAAGATAGCAAAAAACGAACGCGGTTCCAGTCTTTCTTTTTGGTTTCTTATGCAGGATTTCGTGGACATCTTCATGTTAGCGGGTGGAATTAAGAACATAAACGACCCTGATCATCAGAAGTTTATCAAGTAGGGATGTAGAGTAGCATCAAGGCTTCTAAACACAGTCATTTCTATGCTTTGTTTTAGTCGAGTAGAGTTGGGGGTGTGGAAAGCGTGGAACGTGAATTACGCGCGAGAAGAGGTGCGTGATTCTCCTTCGTGCTTCCCTCACGCGTCTCTCATGCTTTCCCCGCGTTCGCCTCGCGCTTTCCTCGCGCTTGCCTTATACTTTCCTCGCTTTCGCTACGCGCTTACCTCGCGTTCGCCTGAAAATCGCAAAAGAAATGATACCTGTTCCAAAGGTTTTGCAGTATCAAAATATCTAGTCCTGGTTACCTTAAGGTGGCTCGTACCAGTTTCCTCGCGCGGGGAACAGATCACTCTTGCGTCACGCGCGAGAGAAACGTGCGAAAGAAGCGCGAGATTAAAAGACGAAAATTTAAAACAAAGATGGCGGCGCGAGGATTTTATTTCGACTTACGTGAGAAGTTTACCTAAGAGCTTGTATTTGATGTGTTGAGCGGCCACTGTGAATGCAGGAGATAGAAACTAACAACCTCGTTCCCAGGGCCTTTTCCCTTAGTTGGGGGTGGGGCGGGAAAAGGCCCTGGCATCGGCCGGTCAGATCAACATTTTGATTGGTTGATTGATTTAAATAATTTATGTGAACCTTGGTCATAAAATATAATTTATGCATTATTCCGAAGTCATAATGGCGGAAAGTATGCCTACACCAACAAAGATTTCTTCTAGAAATCCGGTTTGCAGACTCTGCGGTGATTCTCGCGAGAGTCGTCATATGCTTCGAATATTTAGCAAAGCTGGTTCATCAAAAGATCTGTGTGCAAAAGTCCATAAAACCTGTGGTATAACTATTTTTGAGGACGATACGAGATCAAAGATCGCATGTCGGAGTTGCGTTACATTCGTAAACAAGATGGAACAGTTTATTCAGAGAGCTCAATCCATGGACAATATGTCGTCCGATCAAAGTTCTGAATATGCTGTAAAGAGATGTGTACAACTTTCACCTTCTTCGCTTCAGCCGTCGAAACGTGTATCAAAGAATTTGCCATGCGAAAGCTCATGCGTCACCTCAGCAGATGAGCTGTCGAAGCGAATCACACCAAAAAAATCTGCAAAGCAGCTTTCCTTCTCAACTCCCCAAGTTGCGACTGTTTTAACGCCTATATCATCAGGAGATAGCTTCAAAATAACTTCTATTGATCAGGCGAAGCGAACAACATCAATTTTTGCAAAACAGCCGTCTTTCTCAACTCCCCAAGATGCTAGTGTTATTGTCACGTCTACAGGACATGATTGTGCAGCCACTTCGGTGGATCAGTCGTCGAGGCTAACAACACCAAGGTCTGAAGGGCAGCAATTTTTTTTAACTCGGCAATCTGTTCTAAGGCCTAAATCAATAGGAGATAATGATTGCACCTCATTAGAAGCTCAATCGTTATTGACTGAAAGACAGCAGAAAATGATTCTACAAGCTGTCAGTAACAGGGATGCAACTGTGTTGACGGCTATCTTGAAAGATTACTGTCCAAGTGTTGTGGACGAGTTAAAAAAGACCAGCAGTGAGGAGTTGAAAACGTCGTGTGCAAAGCTGTGCAAACGTTCGCAAGGTTCCGTTTTATATGGAAATGAATTTGAGAGCATGAACAGTTTCGATTTCAATAAAATTTGGGTCGAATTGAAGACGAACCACCCTTATCTTGTCGAGATTATGAACGCAGTGTCTGGCAAAGAGAAGTCCGTCTCAGACACAAAGCGTGAGCTTCAAGTAAAGTACAGTTTTCTGTACTCGATCCTCATGAACGAGAGATGGCACGAACTCAACCTGGTGAAACGTGTGAATACAGTTCTCATCAATGAAGGTGGATGTACCAAAAAGGTAATTCTTAGCTAAAGATATATATAACATTGGATTGTTATCCTTAATCAACTGCTTTAGTCGCACTGTAGTATTTATTATTCACCAGTGCAATCATGCATTGAATACAATCTGCATTTTATCCTCTTAATTATATAAAGCTCTGCAGAAATTTGATCCTTGTGAGGTAGTTTTGTGTTAGGTTGTGATTGTGATTCTAATTGAAAGATCCATTCAGAAATATATTGTGAGTGATAGGATAAGTATAGGTAATTGCATGACTTGTAGTGGTATTTGGCAATAATACCGCGATTAATATTTCAAAATTGACCGAAATACCACGAGCCGCGAAGCGGTGAGTGGTATTTGGATAATTTTGAAATATTACGAGCCGGTATTATTGCCAAATACCACTACAAGTCATGCTATTATTTCTTTATAACAGAAGCCGATAAATTTTCGGAAACGCACACGAGTCCTTTATTTCGTTACGGTTAAAAAAACAAACACAGGCCAAAAGGAAAAGGCAAAGTAAAAGGTTGTCATGGTAACCTTGTTATACCATCCATTTTTATTCTGTTTTACCACTATTACGCGAAAATAGGGCCATTATCAACCAATCAAAACTCCGAAATTTCTTGGCTTATATTATAAAGTTGTGAAACAGGAGGTTACTGCATGTGCATGTGTAGTTAATTTGCTGTTAATTTCTGATTCCCTTGTAATCCCTAGCTTCAAGAACGACTGAACAAACTTGGTGTGTGCCTATCATCTGGGAGAAGGGACACCCTGCTGAAGCTCTTAGGGGGTCATTTTTCAGACAAAGTGGTTCAGCAAGTAAAGAGAGGTAGTGTGTTCCGAGGCACTGGTGACAACTGGGACCTGAAAATTTTGAAAGGGCACATGAGAAAGGAAATTCAGAATGAGGATCTACACTTATTTGCCAGTAACTTGATTGAGAACCGAATTAACTTCAATCACTTGCCTAATGACAACCCTAAAGGAAACATCAAAGATTTCCCTCGATATAATTTTTCCTTGAATGTTCCTGAATGGAAACGTTATGCAGAATGTGCCACAATTATTTTTGGTAGAATTGTTCTTGAGTTTTTTCCCAAATTTAAGTTTTTGAAATCTGTTATACCAGATCACATTCCTCATGAGTACAGCCAGCAAATGTCACAGAAGTCTACCATAGTAAGTTTGCCAATCATCAATGCAAATGAAGCAAAGTATGATGATTGTGTTCACATATTAAGAACTTATGAAAAGTGGATTGCTGAAATCTATGTTCAAGCAGGGTTGCTAGATGAACTGCCACACACTGACAATCCACTGATTCCCGACGGGCCTGCAGCATCTGGACAGACAAATGCGCACCAACCAGACACCCATGATGATGCAATGAGGGAGATGAAGATTACATTTGCAGGTGATCAGCTCACTCGGGTCAGATTTGCAGGTGCCAAAGATCTGCTATCTGGTTCTCACACAGCAGCTGATCGTTTTGAACATTGCTCACCTTTTAAACCAGTAATGTGGCATACAAAAGCATCCCTTCTGCAGTATTCTTACTCGTTTCTTCACAAAGCTGAGTCTGTGAATCAAGTTGGCACCTTAAAGTACTTCAGAGAGAAGTACAATAGGAGGAATGCTACCCCATCCAAAGTTCTTGACTCCTATGAAGGAAGTGAAGAGTTGTTCCTCAGCGTGGGGAAAGCTTACATCATAACAGCTGCCCTGAACTTTTTTGGGATGTCAGACCTAGAGGACACTCCCTCAGCACATAAATTCCCAGAAAACATTGCACATAAGAGCTCAGAAAACAAGAAGAAGTACTTTGATGATGCTTTTGGAAAGTTCACTGACAAGTTCCTATTACAGAAAGTAGATGTCAATGACTGTGACGATGAAGATGATTATATAAGAAATTATGCCCTTTGTTGTATTTTCCTGGCTACTCTTGTCATGCAGATGAAGGACACTGCAGGGGAGGGAGATGGCAACAGAAATCTCATCAACCAAAAACTTTTGCTGTCAGTTTTCAAGTCTATGGGGGCTTACAGCAAATATGCTATTGAAATGTTTGTGAGTATAGCTCAGATTGAGTGCCTGCTAACCCCACGCTTATCTGAACAGTTCAAATGGGGATTTTTTGTTAACTGGAGGGGTGGTGCCGGAAAGAATATTGAAGATGATTTGGCCCAAGAAATTTCAAATAGATGCAGTAAACACATTGTCCAAAGGCAGGGACCAAACAAGAGTCTAAACTCAATTAGCAAGGTCTGTAAAGCAACTACTGGCATCCATCAGATTGTAGAGCAGTTTGACTCATCTGTGGGCATCCATAAGACATCTGTGCAACATACAATGTGCAACTCACTTAATGATGAGAAAGAAATGGTGAATGACCTATTGCATTTGAATCCTTTTAATCATGTGCCTGGAAGAAGTCATGACAGCTTCCCTGACATTAAAAGGTCTCCCTTAAGGTATTTGAACATTGTTGACTATCATCAGTGGCTGGCCAAACACATGGGAGAATTATCAACCTAGATACTACTGAGGATGATTGTAGTTATTCACTGACTATTGAATCGCCAAATTCTGCACAATACAAGTAGTAATGACGTAACTGACCTCTCTTAGACCCTTATCTTTCAGTTAAGACTAGTGAGCCACTGAATTTCTGCTGAGATCGATATTTATGGGTTACTGACCAAGTGCAAGGTCGTGATGGCTGGGTATTAGCCACTTTCTTTTTTTGTCTTTTTTTTGCATGTTTATGGACTGAGATGGAGTAAAGCTCCATAAACAGATTTCCAGTATCCAGCCATCTTGAAAGAACAGGCTAGGTCAATTTTGGATTTATTACATGGCTTTTAAGGAAGTTTCGTGCAGGACACAGCAGTTAATCACAAGTGGGTTAGAAAGTGCCATCTTGCCTGCTCACCAAGCTAGTTCTATAATTATATCGTTGAATGAAATATATATACCGTAAGACACTGACTTTTAGTTAAAACAGCTGAATCTCTGAATTTAGCAAAATACAAGTAGTAATGCCTTACTTAACATCTCTGGGATCCTGAATTTTTATTAAAGACAAGTGAGCCATTAAATTTCAGCTGAGATGTTATGGCTTTTATGAGGATAGCCAATAACCTGAAATAATAGCAATAACACTACTAGTACTGTGTAGTGTTGTGCTATTCATGGATCATAATCAAAAACTGATAAGACTTAAAGTGATGTGGCAGTTGATCATGCTTGATATATAATCAATTATTTTGGGAAACTGAAAAATTTATTGCAGTCAACTTAGAACAAATAAAACTAGGGTGTTTTCCTTTCTCTAGGACCAACATAACAGCAGATTTAATCCATTAATATGTCCTATTAATTGTGTGAATTGTACCTTGTTTACTTGTAGCTTATGAGTTCAATATGGTAAACATTTAGCAAAATCTGCAAGTATCGTGGTAAATAAGAAATCTTATCTTAGTAAATAAGAAATTTATCTTGGTAAATAAGAAATTATTTTCGCTTTTACAATGTGACAAGGTCCTGTTTATAAGGAAAATATGTGGGGTACTTATCAGCAGACTCATCCAATTGTCATTGATGGCTGGTTGGTAAGGACAGTGTGTGTGCTTATTTCCAATGACCTACTACAAAATCTCAGCAGATTTCCAACATTAGTACATGTAATATGGGGTTCACAGATCCTTGTGAAGTTTGTGTACTAACAAACTTTAAAAGGTAAACAATCTGATCAGTACCATGGTAGCAACAGAGATAATTAATATCAAAAGTGACTTTTGGTGTGTGAATCAAGATCTATTTAGAGTTGCCCACAGTATTTACAATTTAAGTTGACTTTCTCACCACATTATTGTGCTCAGACATAGCAAAAAGGAAACAAAGGTAAACAAACTGATCGGTATTGTAGAAACAACAGATATAATCAATATCAATATTGATTTTGGTTTGAATCAAGATACCTTGTAGTAGTTTGCAGTCTTTATAATAAGTACTGATGTTCTAATCATCATCAGAGTTCATTACAGTTCTACACAGAGTAGTGTGCTTGCATATTAGCGAAAAGATCTGAGAGGAACAGATTTCATCCCAGATACCAAAGGTCTTCAATAGGTCTGTTTCTGATTCAATATACTCCACTCCCTCCATAACTTTTGTAACCAGATTGTTATCTACAGAAATGTCAAATAGCATGGAACTCTCTGATGCTGCTTGGGACTCTTGGGCAGAAATTGCACCCCTGATTAATCTTTCAAGGATAACACTGTTATTGTTGGGCAGTAATCTCACCTTGCTTTTAACAACATGAGGTACATCCTCCTCAGTTATTTTGAACTTTCCATCACATATACAGCAACAGTTATCTTGCTGAACACAAGAGAATCCAAAGTAATCTAGAAGAAGTTTCCTCTGACAGGTGTCTTGTGATTTGCAGTAAGTTTTCATTGATTCTTCTACATGTTTCATATTATTTCCAATATCAGAATTATTGTAGTAGAGTGTAGCACACGATGAAAGTCCTGTGCGACCGGCCCGACCAATTTCTTGCATGTATGCTTCAAGGCTACTTGGTGGTGTTATGTGAATAATGTTCAGCACATAAGGAGCATGAACCCCCATGCCAAGTGCTGATGTTGCAAAGAGCACCCTCACCCTCGAATTTTCTTTCTTTATTTCTGACAAAATATCTTTCTTCATGCGACTTGTTTGGGGGGCATGAAATTGAGCAAACAGTCTTGCAGTGGGTTCTGAAGTTTCTCCAACATACTGCTTGTCTCCCAATATTCTTTCAAATAATCCATAAGCATATCCACAATATTTCAATTTTAAGTAGACAATTGTCATGGGATAGTTTTCTCTTTGAATTGCTAGTTGATTGGCAATTGGCCCAAGGATTTGATCATAACTTTCATCCCCATGGTGGTTACTCCATCGCAATTTCTTATTCAGATATATGTTTACCCGGTTGGGGTTTTGTGCAACAATTTTGCACTCATCTTTTAAACACAGACTTCGCTTCAAGCCCCTCAATAAATGAGGTGGTGCTGTTGCTGTTAGAGCCATTGTGGGTACATTAGGAAAAAAGGCCTTCAACACCGAAAGATCTTTGAAGTCCTTTCTAAATTCTTCACCCCTGAAAAAGAAAAGTAAACCCTGTAATATATATATCTATATCTATAACGTTTTCTTTTGAGTTAACATGTTTCTGTAGAAGTATCTTTTGTATTTCATAATAGCTCCCTCATATGGATGGATGTCTATTAATAACTAAAAAGTATACTGTGTATACTGGTATATTTATTTTATCTTGAATTTATCTTTTAGCAAATGGCTTTATCTCCTTATTTACAGGTTATTTTAGGTTTGGGGGTCAACTTAATATAGAGCTTAGGTTCTTCCCTGTTGGCACCTTCTTTGTAATTGTTCAACTAAGAATAGTTCAGTTGTAGGGGCATGGAGACAAAGGTGAACATTCCACTTCTAAATCACAAAGCAATGCATCAAGAATTTGGAAAACTGCATGCCAGAATAAAACCATAGACAATTAATCTTGTTTCCTTGTACTGGCAAATAAATATAGATCAGTGAGCGGTGTAAACGTCACAGGAATCATAGATGAATTAGTTCCTAGAGAAAAATCTATCATACTCTATAAATAGAGAATACAGCAGAATTTCACCGTAAATACAAGTCAGTGCTGCAACCGTGCTTTAATTAGTTTTCCGAGACATAAGCTTATATAGATAATTTACTCTCTGAAACAAATATGAAATGAACAAACAAGAAATTAATAAATTTAGGCACTTACCATAATTCAACGCAGTGTGCTTCATCAACAACACAGGCCACAACATTGTCTTGAAAGACTTTGCTTCCCATCAATTCTCGCCCTTCCTTACTTAATAGAGTCTCTGGATGGGCGAATACGATCGAAGTGTTGCCGTTCACTACATCCTGAGGAAACTTTGTTGTGATCACGGCCACATGCTCGCTTGTTTCTTGTTCATTTCCGAACAAGTTCTCGGCCGTTTCTTTCGCGTTTACAGGTACCTGTAACACATCAGCGGTTATCCTCCGAGCTTTTAAAACTTTCAACTGGTCTTCAATGATGGAATTCAAAGGGCATACTACAATAACTATGTTCTTGGTTGTCTTGACAGGAAAGAAATTCGGTAGAAGGTGAAAAAGAATCGACTTGCCAAATCCAGTAGGTAGGACTCCGATAACATCCTGGCCTTTCAGCACATATTCAAAACACTTCATTTGAAGAGGTTTTAAATTCAATGATGGAAAATTACCTATATTCAAAGAAAATCCGACTCGGCGAACGACTGACAAAAACTCTTCTGCACTCGGCGGGACCACCATCTTGAATATTTCTGTTAATATATGAATTCAGTACACCCAAGATTTTTGGGTGTTTTGAGATCATGTGACCGGCCGATCCCAGGGCCTTTTCCCGCCCCACCCCCAGCTCCACCCACCAACAAAGGGAAAAGACCCTGGGAACGAGGTTGAGAAACTAAGATAACGAAGACGATTTTCGGAGAAGTAAAGGTTGCTTCACTTCACATTTAAAAGAAATATTCAACCGATATGAAATCTTGCGACGGCGAAAAAAGAAGAACTCAAGTGAAGGATAATCTACCTGAAGTAGAAGAAGACTTTGAAACTTCAAGGAAAATAATGATATAGCCAGAAGTCATGCGTACGATTTTTAAGATGAGTTCGGGAGGCTGTCTTTGACGGCTGTTTAATGATTTTCTGAGCAGTAAACGTCTGTAAACATCAGATCGTAGGTGCTCGCGCGAGCACACGTAGTTGTCAGCGGTAGCTAAAACAGATCATGAGCAAATGTCGATCTTATAGAATCCAGACTTTTAAATGCGCGAGAACGCACGTGGAAATTGCTAAACTCACGAAAGCTATTGCATGAAAACAAGTCCGGTGTCCCCTTCTTTTTATTGTTCCAATATGATAATAACGTCGAAAGGAATCATCAGAAAAAAAAACTAGGAAATTCTACAGAAGGAAATTTGCGATGTGTGAAAATTGCCCTTTTTGTAGATTTTCTGAAATTCCGCTCCGTAGAATTTTTTGAAAATCTTTGTGCATTTTCCTTTTCAAGTGCCAAAAGCAAACCCTGAAAAAAATCAGGGGGTCACTGGGTTAGTTTTCGAATTTTTTAAGCCACAAGCTAAAAAGTGCGTCTGAATAAGCCTATGAAAGCGTTGCCATGGAAAATGCTAGTGACGAAATGACGCCTATTTTTGGATAACCAATGATTATGTAATTCAACCGCGTAAAAGTGTTCAACTGGCCTTGGTCAGTCTTTCAGTTGTATTCTTTCAAAGTTACAAACCATCAAAAAGATGAAAACCGGTACGAGCCACCTTAATATGTTTTTGGCTAGTTTGAGTTCTGCAACGAACTGATTCAAGTCCTGGATTGATTGCATATAAAAATATATAGACCTTTTGGTCTTTGGTGTTACAGGTGCTAAATTCCAGACGACTCCTCACCCACAGCTATTCCATGTATAATTTATAATATCAATCATAACGTGCCTGCAAATATTTTCCAATCAGTACAATGGTTTTACTTTTACAGAGATTGGACATTTTTTTTACAGGGGTTGGAAATTCTAATCTAAACTTTGCACTCCACAGAAAAAAAAACAACATGTCAGTAGCAAGTACCTGAATCGCTATCAATTGCTGTTAAAGAAAGAGCAAACACTTTTAACGAATTCTTGCTTGTTTTAGGAGCATAGACTTCTTGAAGGGGTGGCCTGTGGAACTTATGGCTTCTAATCCAAAAAAATGCCTTTTTCACTTTTTCAGGTGAGGAATATGCTCTAGTATATGTCGACAGATCCAACAGTGACGCGAAGTCAGTGCTAAGCCGCATTATTTTCTATTCTCAGTCAAGAATTGCTCTTGTAACGTTTTCCGTCAAGTCCCGTCACGTTATAATGGTGTTTCGTTCTCTTCCTCCAGGAGTGGCTCTGTTCTTGCAAGAGATAGCAATCACTCGGACTGGATATACATTATAAAATCGGTATTAGCAATTTCTTCTAAGCTACTGAAATTTCGATTTTGATTTGACGATCTGCAACATCCAAAAACTTTGTCGTGTCCATTCTTCTAACCACCTGCAGGGAAGCTGTCAGGTGTTGAAGAAACTGAGAGAAGTCAAATCCTGTCTGACTCAGCACAACGACAGGGTTGTTGGATTCGAAAACGGTAATATGTCAACATTTCTTATATCTCTGATTTCGTAACCTCTTCTACCTTCTCTTAAAGTAACTACATTTACATAAACAGTGACATGGAAAATCTTTGAACCTAGTCGTTTATTTTCTGTTCATAGTCAAGAGCCAGGTTCCTAAGGCCTCATCACGTGACAAGTTACAACGTGTCAAAGCAAAGCTGTCAGTGGTTACACTCTTATTACCCAAGATGCATCTCAGGTCTGGTATCATAACACACGAAAGCGACGACGATAATGATTCAGGAAACGAGGAAAAAGCAGCTGATGTATTAGCCATCGATAAAGTAGCCGCTGCTCAGAAATTATTTGCAACAGGCGGTAACGTTAACAGCAACCGAAATTCTCCCGTAGAAAAATCGATCAAGTTCGTAGGTTTTCGGGAAGCGTCGCCTCCGATCTCTAGAAGAAAAGGGGTTGTTAGTGCCCCTAAGACTTCCCTTATTATTTCTACTGATGAACAATCAAACAATCTAAAAAATATTATTGAGTTGGAAAGAAAACTTTCAAGTGAACCTAGAATAGTTCAGAGAACTCCAAGTGAAACAAACTTTGTAGATGACGTGCAATCGAGGAAACTGTCAAATACTACCAGGGTATTACCTAGACGACTGCAGAAACGCACGACTCCTGATTACAGAGGCAACAACATGCTTCCTTTACCAACAGTGGAAGAAGAAAACTTTCCTTCATCTTCGGTAAGAAATTGATACGTTTTTGATTCTTTTCCAAGTTCAAAGTTTGGATAGCGGCTACAGTACTTACCATTTTTGACTAGGATTAAATTGGACTGATTTGTAGGAGTTTTGGCCAAGTCTATTGAAAACAGAAGAACTTCAAAAAATCATTCCTTCGCTATCACCCAGACACTGTTCAAAAATTTGGATTACAAGAAGATATTTTAGATTACTAGTTTCACGCGTGAATGCCAGACAAATGAAACACGAGAAATATAATTTCGCAAATTGTTAAAATGTAAGCATAGTTTGTACAACGATCATGGTGCGTTTTTGTACAGGAAAGCCATTAACAGATGATATTCTATTCTTAATCTTGTTAGACATCACCAATTCCTCGCTGTCAAAGAATCAGTTTGCAAGTTGACGCGGGTGATTACGAGCAGAGACCTAGAACCGACTCTAACACACGACCCAGGACTCTCCCCAGCCCCTCGAGACGTACGAGTAGAGTGAGAAAATCTACTGTGACTCCTCCCTCAGGTAACAATCACCTGTTAAGTAACTCAAGTATTTCACTAGCTTTAATTTCTTCGAGGAACAGGATTGCCTTCCACGAAGGAGAAATTCCAAAATATTCGTCTGACTATGAAAAGAAAATGCCAAAACAACACTTGAGACAGCTACTTTCACAAATAGTTTTTCAGAGGCGACAGCGAATACAAGAGTTCTTGTCCTTGGAATTATTTTCAACGGACAGTTACAGTGACATCAGTTTGAGGGAGACTGACTGATTATCTTTCACTTGGTCTAAATTTGACCGTGCATTCCAATAAAGAAAAGAGAAAAGAGAACGTAGATTCAAAAAGACATGATAACTTAAATAATAGTTTAGGCCATGATACCTGCGAAAGTTCGTCGTTCGCCAAAATCAAAACCGACTCAATCTATTGGATACAAATATGCCGTATATTTAACAATTATTCCATGAGCGCGCGTTGGATATGAGATGATAGATAGCCAACGAGGCGCGTAGCGCCGAGTTAGCTATAATCATCTCATGTCCAACAAGCGCGAGTGGAATAATTGTTTTATTAAAAACGTTCAATTAAATTATTAAATTTTATTAAATTTTTAGCTCCCTGTTAATCTTAAGCTGAAACCTACGCTTGCCATATTTGTAGATTATGGTATATTGGCTGATAGACCATGATGGCTAAGCCAATAAAAAGTCTTGAATTGCATTATCCAATGATCTAGTTTTTAATAATTATAGTTATCTCCGTAATATAACGTACATTTTCTCGTATTTCAGAAGAGCTGTCTGAAGAGGAAAAGAAACTACCATTGCACAAAATTTCTGTCATCGACGAAGGTGAACAAAGGCCGGTGAGTATATGATGTAAACTAAGTAGTTAAGTCATCCATTAGGATCTTCAGAGACTGCTTGATAAAACTTTTGACAGTGAAAAAGCAATTCACTTAAAATGAATCATCATCTATTTTTGGAAAGTGATTATTTGTGGGTTCTAGTGAACTGACCAAACCTTGTTCTCATTTCCTCTTTAACACAGACTGAAGTTCGTATCACTGAGGCAGATCTGCATCCAATGTTTGTTCAAGTTGCTCTTCTTTCAAAGGGAGATTGTTTTGTAAGGACACTGAGCTTTTCTCTTTCTAGTCCTCTAGTCCTGTCCCTTGTGCTATCTGGGTCGATAACATGCACACCCGGTAATTGTGATTTTTACCAGAGTTTTTCTGAGAATCATTAGAAATTTTCTTCCAATGCAGGATATACTTCTAAACTGAATTTGAGTTCAAATCGGCCATTTAATAATTCCTGATTTATTTAATGAGAAAATAAGCAAGCTGTTTTAAGTACAATCATTTAAATATCTTCATTTCGGTGCAATCCTTACTGGTAAAGGAAAAATGCATAATAGTTATGTTTCCACGGTTATCTATTTTGTGTTCTGCTATTCAGGGTGTGTCTTCAATGGTGTTTGACGAGCAGCCTAGTCTTAGTCTGGTCAGTTGGTTGATATGTTTTTACACACTTTGTTCATGGTGACTGTCAATCTATACAAAAACAGTTTATGCGTTTAAAGAAAGCTATTTTATTATGTTGTCATGGTCTAAGTCCCAATGAAGAACTGAACCTCTGACTCTTCGGAGTCCACGCTCCGATGCTTTACTATAAAACCAAGGAGACTTTTCGGTGAAGAACTCGTTGGCCAATATTAGGTTTAATTATGACACTCGTTTTGCATAGTTCTTGAACTACAATGAGAAGTTGGCACGCCTCCTTCTAGTGGCTGGTTGGGAGATAAATGAGAGTCAGAAAAAATTCAAAAAAGTATTGGTTAGTGCCGAGATTTTGCCTTTCATTTGACAATGTCTAAAACCTCGTTTGGGTAAATAAGATAAAAGAGATGGTTCATTTCAGCTCAATTATGAAATAAAGCAAGGTATATTTTAGAAATGTCAAGAGATTGATACAATACACGCCCTAACAATGGGCGTTTTCATTCTATGCATAGGTACAACTTCCTCTGTAGGGAACAAAAAGAGACCGAAAGAACGGCAAATCTTCTAGTTGCTTCTTGATATTTTAATCGAGTCACTGTTATCAAGCCTCACATAAGAGGTCCAAGATAGTTTTGCTAGATACAATGAATATATGAAGTTCATATATTTTGAACTGCGGTATTAGATAGGTATGATGCACGATCCTCGCAGTAGAGAGCGCTATTTATGTAATAGCGAAAATCAGACCTGAAAAAAATCAGGCCTGTACGGGATTCGAACCACTGACCTCTGCGATACTAGTGCAGCGCTCTACCAATTGAGCTAACAAGCCAACTGGGAGCAGGTCTGATTTTCGCTATTGCATAAATAGCGCTCTCTACTGCGAGATACTCTCTCGTGCATCATACGTAGAGTTTTGCTCGTTAGTGAAAGAAGCTTTTCTATATCTGATCTCTCTTCATTTCTTTCGCAGGTCAGCAATGGGGCAGAGTGCATCATGATCTCCAAGAAATTTTACCTCGCCCATTGCACCGACGCCATGAAAAGAAGACTCCTTGTTACGGTAAGTTATTACAAGTGTCCTAAGGTAAGAAAAGAACGACGGGAAAAGATGTCTTTGGGCAACCTCGATTTTGCCTTAAAATGAAAAATCTACGGACAAAGCTGCTCAGTGTAATGTGGTGATATGGTGAGGAAGAATTCTAGCCATGAATAACCTTACACGTCAGATAACTGAGATGCCTGAGCACTCTGATTGGTAAAAATGTATTTTTTATCGCACTGGTAAACCTATAACTTATTATGGAATCAATGTACTGCACTTAATGAAAGTTTTGCTTTCGGTCCATGATTTCCCAGCTCTTTTTCGAGTGTCCCTCAAAACTTTAATAGGGTTATCAAAGAAGCGCACCGAGTAAATGAGATTGAGCGGTCTATTGCTTCAGGAAACCCATGCCTCCCCATTTTTCTCCGAGCTCATTGTAGCACGTTGGTTTCTAAGTGAATTCTACACGTGCTGGCAGATGCTGACCAGAATAGCGACTCCCCCTGTTTGTAGGAAACACCTTACCCTAACGATGAATCACTGCAAAAGAGTCTACAAGACAAAGTAAACTGGGACGCATACCGTCGGAAAACGCTCAAGTCTCTCGTTCGTGAACTGCCCAGAAAACAAAGGAGAGTGGACGATCTATTGGTGCACAGGAGAACCAAGCGAGACATGTCTCTTGGGGAGGACTTGAAAGAAGCCCTTCGAAAAATCCAAAGGAAAGATGACGACACCTGCTGACGTCATGCAAGAGGAAAGGGTCTAAGAACGATATTTCGGGAATTGGCAAACATTGGAAAAACAAATGAGCATTTGGGGTATAATTGATTCTGGAGCTATTTAATTTGCCAATTTATTTGAGAAGTAAATTGTGTTTCTCCTTAGCAAGATTGTTATTGTTGGTGTTGTAACAGTTGTTGTTCTCTTCTACTTGGACTGGACCTTTTATCCTACAGTAACATACATAGCTAGTTTCTTCTCCTTAGGTATGTTTGTGACATGTGAGTGACCACTAAAGCAGCTATATAATTGTTAAAGGGAAATCTGTTCAGCCAACCCCCTCCCCACCCCCCACATCCTCTAATCTCTTTCCCTTCCTCATTCGTTTTATTTATCGGCCCCAGTGTACTGTTTCTCACTTTCTGACCGTAAAGGGTTTACCTGTAGCGAAATTTGATCGGGAAAACACATCCGGTCAATTAGTGGAGACAAGATGTATGCAGCTCTCTTATGTTGCGGACTGTTTCATCTACTTTCTTTGGTGCTAATAAAACTTTTGAGACTAACTGGGAAGAGAGGATTAGGTAGGGAAACCTCCACAGTCAGGTTAACTTAGTACTCTTATCAGGTACTAGTTAAAGTGACGGGCGAGTTTATTGAACTCGACAAGTCGAACGCTGACGTAAGCTCACGTTTACAGAAGTACCAATGATAAACACGAAAAAAGTCGATTACAGTAAACATTGTCAATAATTGAACTATAAAAAGGAATTTTCAGTCTCGTTATGGGGCCTAGGATAAAAGCCGCCATATCGATCGCAAATCGATCCGTAAGATCAACGAAAGTTTAGAGCGAGTAAAAAATTGTACCAAGGAGGCGACAGTGAGACTGATGGGTCTGGCTTTCATCAGTGTTTCTCTCATATTTTTCTTTAGTTCCTCCTCCCGTCTTATTTGTTTGTTCCCCACAGAGTTACCGCGATCTCACACATCCATTATGGCGGCCTCAGTTCTGAACCGGACTGCTCAGCGTTCACATTGCTGGAAAGCACACCCCCCCCCCTACCCACTCATACAGGCTACGAAGGCTGAACACTCCCACCCTCTGCCCACCCTCTGTAATTTGACTCAGAGCGCGAATTCAAAATGCTAGATGTACTGTCACACCAATCTCAGCCCACTACTGATTGACAGTGTAATTCCATTGATACAAATTTGCTCTAAAAGTGCGACTATTCCACTCGTGCGATTGAGAAGTTTCACCTAGAGAGTGACAAATCTGCAATGAATAAGGTGGCAAACTTGCAAAGCATTACGCACGGCATAAAATTCAACAGAATATGATTTGACAGTTCAGTTCCCCAGTTGCAATTGCAGTCACGCAGATGTGAAACTCCTGATGACATTTTACCTCAGAAAGGTCATGATTACCACACCATGGCCATCTTTTTTGTAGCAACATTCGTTTTGATGATCTTTACCACCGTTGTACGATCTTCCCTCTCCCCCACAGGAGTCAACCTTATTCTTTCCACTACTCCCCCCCCAAGTAACCTGAGCGGATCAGTACAAAGCTTTGGTGTTGTTGACAAGAAGCTAAGCTTGTATGTATTAGTATTGATTTAGCACGAGAAACTTTGTTGCAAGCAATCCATAAAACAAGTAGGAAAGACAACGCGAAAAAGTCAGGGTCTTTGTAAGGGCAATAGCTAGAGCAGTAATAATAAATGTAGTAGGCAACTCGCAAAGAAGAAAACCCTTTGTGACTAACAAACGACGTGCAGTGGCAACCACGATGTGAAGAAATGTAGACGGAAGCGAAAGCAAATAGTGCAAACAACAGTTCTTGTAAGGGAGACCGTGTAAGGACCGATTTAACAGTTGTTTGCAATTTCGCACGGGCAAAAACAGCGTCTCCGAAGAAGATAAGGCAAAGGAAAAGCCATAGGCCTCGAGAGTGTCCGAAGACGTGACCTTACTCCATGAATGTGTACTCAACATTCTTCGCTTTTACGGCTTCCTCCTGAGCTTGTGCAGATATTTTGTGATTTAAACCATTTTTCAGTGTGTGCACTTCAACCAGGATATCACATTGGACATGCACTGGCAAGGTCTGGTTCGCGTAAGCCGACTCAGACCTTGCCAGTGCATGTCCAAATGTGGTGTCCCTGTTACAAATGCCTTGCAGATTTAGATCGATTCAAGGTCTTTTCATGTTTGAAATGAGACCTTTTTCATATTGTTAAACCTAGGAAGAATCATTGACTAGAAGCAATTAAAGAGCAAATATTATGGTTGAAAAAACATTTTCACCAATTTGTTGATAAAATTATTGTTGACTTAGGTATTACTTGATATCTACTTTCAACAATGTATTGGTTGGGTATTGAACATGTTTGAGTTAGTGAGTTTGTTCCATGATGACTGTATGATTCAGGATCAATTTATCCTTGATTAGAGAAAAGGGCTTCAAGATTCTTGTTTTCTATTGCTTCTAAGTACCTACTGTTCAAAGTATTGACTTTCATACATTGGGGGGGGGGGGGGGGTTCTACAATATCTTATAAAATAAAATATGGCATTCAACTGTTTGGAATTGGCTGCCACTTAAAATATTTACAGGGCAAGTGGCTACAAAAGGAAAAATGTTAATTTTACACCCTGTATGAGCAACTGTAATTCTTCCTACTACAACTTTCTGCTACTATAAAGTTTCAAAACAAAGCAGGAGCTGTAATTACCTGAAAGTGAAGGATTATATGATTGTATACTTAAAACAATCTCCATGGTAGCAAGAATTATATTTGGACAGGTACAGGACCACCTTTATCTCTAAACAGTGTCACAGATACAAATCCATGCCTTAATTTGCCTTTACTCTCTTCTAATCAGCAAGGTTCTTAAACTAACTGTTACAATAAGCACTGTATGTGTCAAGATACAATTACATTCTTTTGAGGGCATACATCTTAATTCTTGAACTCTCAGAAATGATTAACAGGTTACTCCATTATCCAGCATACAATTAACGAGAAAACTGAAATCTATCAGGTAGTTGTTATCTTGATCTAAAACCAAATTCTTGTTGCTGTGCAGCAAGTTTAGCAAGCAAACTGAGAGTAACATAATACCGATTTAAGGAGATTATTAAAGGGGTGCATTTTCTCGAATTCATCATTTTTTTACAGAATGCATTGCATTCAACTAGAGTTCACTGCAACCTGTTTGTTGTGTTAAGTGTATTACTTATTTTATAAAGTGTTAAATGTAAGGACATTTCCTATATGTACTCAATGGTGTTGTAATTCTAGTGTAATTGAGAGTAAGTTATGTTAAATCTACTATCCTCATCACTGAATGAATGACAGATGAATTAGAGCAATGAAAGGAGTCACTTGATCAATGAAGAACTCTACCTTGTGAAAGTTATCACACCAGTAAGCAGGAAAGCAAAAGAAGGTAGTCAACTTTTAATAGGTGTTGATACTCATGCCATTCAGTAGCACCTTTAAATCTTCTCCCCTCAAAGTTAAGCTCTTACTAGGATATCTCTGAATGACTTTCCTTTATGATATGATATTAAAGGTTTAGTTTTAAGATGTTATTTCCTCATGTGTATGTTCTTGATGCAAAGGCAGATAAGTTTGTGTTAGGAAATGAAACATCTTTCTTCTTTGCATGCATTGTTTTCTTTGGTTGTAAGTGTACCTTCTCCCCTGCAGAAAATAACTTCAGAGATATGTTTCTGAAAACATCCAACTGGGAATCCTCCATAAATTATGCCTCTCCCCCCCTTCCTGCCCAAGCAAATGAAAAAGAAAATTCCAATTTGTATTGACCAGTATGTAGTCAATGAAGTTACTAAACCTACAATCCAATTGGCAATGAGCCAAGAGGGGTGCTCTTAAATCTAACTTTTGCTGACCCTAACCCCACCATCTGACACTTATTTGGAATGGGCAGGTAGATGAATCTCTGCACAAGATCTGTCACTCAACAGAATATGCTGCAGCATTGCTATCTTGAGATACTCTAGTATCTAATTGACAAGAGAAATGTTTAGTTGATAGAGGGGAGAATTAACAATCAGATCTTGGGAGTTAAAGAGTTAATTTTCTGTCTCTTTCAACTCTTTTAATGTGTTCGGATACACTTTCTCCCATTGAACAATTTTGTTAGTTCTCTTTGGTGAAAATAAATAATGAAATGAATGAAAACTGAGAGATTTGCATGGGAGGGTAAATATTTGTAGAAGTTAACTGAAGGTAAAATTTATGATAACAAAGTTTTCAAGAAGTTTTGCTCAAACTTGTAGATTTAAAATATCTCTTCTTTTGGTTATATAGTAAGAAAGAATTCTTCTCCTACATTGCTTTAACCCTAAAGTGTATCTGGTTGGTGACCCATTAGCCAGCCTCAATTTTTTGTTTAAAGGCCGATAGTTTCAAAAGAAACTTTTGGGGCTGCATCGGTGGGAGTAACGAATAATTAGGATATATCAACAGAGTTGAAATGGTAAATTGGCCAACGTAACGATTACAAAAGCTGACGTTTCGAGCGTTAGCCCTTCGTCGGAGCGAATGGAGGAATTGTGGGTTGTGTGTGCTTTTAAAGGCAGAAAATGGAGCTATGTTATTGGTGGGAACATGGCCACGAGAAAAACATGAATAAATTAGTGGAATGAAAAGCATTCGTTGATCCCTGTAGGATTTAGACTGCCATCTTTCAACCCGGCAGTGTAAATCCCACTATCAGTGTAGTTGGTAAACATTGGTTTGCAGTTTCTAGTTCTATTTATGAAGTAGACTGTAGGTACAAAAAGCTTGTATGTAACAGAATCACAGCATTACTATAGTGTGGCAGATTAACCCCTAAATTATTCATCCTAGCAGTCAAAATGAATATTTTTCCTGTGACAGCAACATGTTACAAATAAAAACAAAACTGTTTGTTCACATGAAATGGCATAATGTGTCAGAGGAGTTTAGCTGCAAATGAATGTGTTGTAGTTTCCCACCATTCATTACTCCATCACACAAAGAAAACATACACAACAATTTGATATGTGCATGAGATTTGTTTTCATCGTTCAGAATTAATCTACATTGAAACTAAAAACATTAAAATCAGAAACTGTTCAGATAACTTATGTAAGATATTTACAACTAATTTCTTAAATTATCAGCATCAGCACATCGTAACAGAACCCACATTACCCAAGGTGGCAGTTGCTTGTTGAGCACTGTTGTGTTCTTTGAACTTCTCAGTAACCTTTCTCTTCATGCACTATACACCTGACATTTAACCACAAATGATGTTATAAGATAAGTGAGCAATTTACTTACAGTATTGCTGTGATTGGAGATGAATTGCAGCTACTTCTTTGCGCAACAATAGCGCTCCGGGAGTGTGTATAAACAATTGAGACATACGAGGAACTTCTTAAGCGTGCTAAGTTACCTACGCTTCATAATAGACGCTTACAGGACATAGCAACACTAATGTATAAAGTAAAGAACGATCTAGTACCCAGATACATATCTGAGATATTTACTCGAAAGGGTACTCGTTATAACCTTAGGAATAGTGACTTTGAAATACCACGATTTAACACTATACGCTATGGTAAACACACACTAAGGTATCAAGGACCATATATTTGGTCCAAATTAGAAAATGGTATGCGTGAACTACCAAGCCTTAGTATCTTTAAAACTAGAATCCGTAGAGTTGACCTGGTCAGCCTAGTGGAAGACAGTGGCAATTGCTGCAATCTTTGCAGCACGTGATTTTTTTTTTTTTTTTTTTTTTTTTTGAACACTGTTGATATTTCTAAATATTTTAAAATTTTAATGCATAGTTTATCGGCTGTATTGTTACTTATTATGATACTGTACATAGTTTTTTTTTATTAATTTAGTAAAAGTAGGTGTCCCCAATTAGCTCTATGAGCTAAATACATTGACACGGTAATAAAGATTTTATTATTATTACTATTATTAATTACATCGCAATATTACAGTAGCGATAGTTGCGTGCCGATCGGCGTTCCAATGAATAAATTTGTGTAGCGGACCGTATGTAGGTGATGACGCGATGAAGGGATTGTGACGTTAAATTTGAGCGCCAAAGTGTAGCGAAGTGAAGTTTTAGTAATGGCGGACAGCTTGAAAGCAACAAACGATCGAGTGATGTTCTTTTGGTTGATTTAGGGCCGCCTGGTGACGGAAAGGCATCATGAAGCCTGGAAGTCCGTAAGCCTTGTGTATCATTCTAAGAATGGAGTGATAAAAGAGAGGGGCCAGGTGGAAAGTGTAAAAGCAACTCTCTATGTTGATTGCGCAAATAAGTAAGCATGCCAAAGGGAGTTTTTGGGTTTATAGAGTGGGGGTTTTTAGGTGTTGCATTAGCTCGGCGAGTTGCTTTTAGACTTAGCTTGAGTTGAGTATATGGTCGACGCGCTATGGGTGCTCGCGAATAAACTTCGAAATATGCAAATATAAAAAAGAAACGCTATGGGTAATCACTGGCAACTCCCAAAATCGACCCCATTTTTTGTTCTTAGTATCTAGATATCTGAAGTTGGGGTCCTTAACCGGTGTGTTAGTGCGGAGTGTATGGATAATGACTAGAAACTTCTGAACTCGACCCTGTTTTTGGTTATTTTCTAGATGTCTGAAAATTGGGGCCATTCACCGGTGTTTTGGTGGGGGGTATAGGTAATCACTGGAAACTTCGCAAGAACGACCCCGGTTTCAGCTATTTTCTAATTTTCGGAAAATTGGGGTCATTAACCGGCCTGTTAGTGCGGGGTCTACAGGTAATCACTGGAACCTCGCGAAATCAACCTCACTTTTCTGTTTATATTTTCTAAATATATGAAATTTGGGGGTAGCCGGTAGCTCACTCAACCCTGTTTTATTGGTCATTTTCTTTGCTCTTCACCCACCCTATATCTAAAGTTATGTCCTGTGTTTGCAACGACGACTCAGTATCAGACTGGCGTATTTATGACATAATACATTGCAGTTATTAACGATACACGTTGGATGATGGTTGTCGCCATACGATCTCTGAGCGTGGCATCCAAAATCTCACAGCTGAATTTTAAAAGGAGGTCCCATTCAGACCTGCCAAGTGTTCCATCTTTGAAAACAAGCGACAAGCTCAAAATCGGCGCGACGTAATATACCTCATCAAAAAAGTCAGGAACAACTGTATGATTGACAGTTATCACACAATCTTTACAATCTATCCAAAAAAGAAATAAATATTTAATGTTACTAAAAATAATCTCCCTAGCAAGTGTAGTTAGCTTCATAACTGTAAAATCAGAGTTTATTGTTCAGCTCAAACTAAGGTCAAAGCTATTAGTGTCCATCAGTGATTTGCCTTTCTCTTTTCTCCGAACGCACGATTGCTCTCACATTGAATATAATTAATTCAATACAGTACAACTCAATTTTTTTAAAAAACAGCAGATATTTACTATCAGAAAAGAAATAATGAGAAGAAACCGAGGAAATTTTCCCTCAAAGGTGATTTGTATTAATTAACCGACGATATTTTATAGTTGTGAAATAATTTGCAACAAATCACCAAATTCAAAGCGACTTTACTATGGGTACGTTTCATAAGAATAGAAACCATATAAGTTGGGTCCTGGTGAAGTACACTTAATATACTGAGATGAAACTTGTTCAGTGGAGAGCATTAAGGATAAATGATGTGTTGTTTTAATCCTATACGTGACACTTCTGCAGCAACAATTTAATTTAATTTTTTAATATACTCAATTTTAATTATACAGGTCTTAACATAATATACAAATTAAAGATAAATTAATGATTATTAAAAAAAATAAAAAATTCACAAGATCTGAATAATTAGGTCAGTTTATACAGAATTCGAAGATTCCTCATAAAAATTAACTGCCTCAATGAAGAGAAAAAAAATTTTTACGTATAATATAGTAGCTCAAATAGTATAATTAACATGACATTAATTATTAATTAATTATAAAAATCTATCCTTATTTCCATTAAATTTGTTTTGATAAAATTCATTGATACTGTTCTTAAATGATGAGAAAGATTCAATCATTCTAATGTGTAGTGGAAGACAATTCCACAGGTCTACAATATGATTAAAAAAAGAAAACTTAAAAACATCAGTTCCAACAAGGCCTTTCCCCAGTGTAACTTCACTATTTCTGATGTTATATTTAGACGTCTTAAAATTTACACATGACAAAACATTAAAATCAATATAACCTTTAAGGCATTTAAAGAAAAAGCAAAAGAAAAAGCAATTCCTCGAAAATGAACTAAAGAGTTAACATTCAAAAGTATGCTTAAAGGGTTAGATGACTTTCATTACCAAAAACTACTTTCTGGCTCGAGCATAATACTCTTGGTCCTAGCATTTCAATCAAGAATGTATTCTCTTAGGCTAATTATTATCACTTAGGTTCTAGAATCAATATTGGGTCATTCTCTTCACTTAGATTATACTATTTAACATTTTATTGTAATGTAGCTAAATTGTTCGATGATTTCATTTCCATTGATTGGTCTAATGCGGCATGATCTGAATGAGCACTCGCATTTTGGTTATACCTCTATGGAATTAAATTGACCTAACTTTGATACAGCAATCTGGCCTGATTTCGAACCAGATGGAGGGTTTTTAAAGTTAATTTATCAGTGAAATGTTCAGCAAATTAATTTTAATTAATCAAATTTGTGACTGCAAAAAATACCTTAAATTTACTTACAGTAAATTATTACCCTAAGACTTCCTTCAGGGCTCAACTAAGGCAGATGATGGAACTTTAGACAACTTTCACTCATGACAATTCTGCTCGCTACTTACAAATGTTTGCATATCTAAGTAAAAAGTTAGTATTGAATTTTGGTTTTGAGTTGGCCTCAGTAGAAAAACAACAAATTATTCATCACATTCTAGCAAAAGCTATGTCTTCGAGGAAGTAATTACTGTAACTGTTTTGGTCCTTAATTGAGCCCTTTTTACACAGTACACAATCCTTGTTGACTAAGTGTAACTAAAATAACAGAGCGAATGGCCCCTGGTAAACAAAATGGCTCCCCTGAGAATCCAAATTTGCACAACACTCAAAGTAAAGAGGGCCATGGGCAGTGCGGATAATGTTCTTTCCCAGTACTTGATCATTATTTAAAACTTCACTGTAATTAATTCTGTTTCTTAACTAAACCAGAAAAATTCTATTTCTGAAATACCTCATACATGCATTAAACTAAAATTTACATTCCTTTAGTACATTCCATTTGTAACTCAAACCATTAGTTACATACAAAACGTAGTTGTTTAATGACAACTTCTGCAGTTTTTTAAATACTTACTGTATTTCTTGTTGAAAAGGTCTTGCACATGAGCAATAGTAAATTGCTGATTATTTGCACCTATAAAACAGAAAGTAAACAAAAGACTTAATATGTAAACAAGATATGAATGGCAGCTACATGTAAGTTTCACATGAGGATTCTATTAAATGGCTCATACACTTCTTTGTGGTTCAACTTACATACATGTACCTTAATTTTGAAAAAGTCACAACACCTACAACATTAATGTTTAAAAACTCTGGAGTACTTGAAAATAAATTATTCTTGGTATAAAAACCAGTCCCTGTCAAATAGGATTTTGTACTGTAGTCCCATGAGATGCAACCCCTCACTGAAATTCCTCGTCTCAGACTCTAAGGTAGATGGCAAAATTGTTTTATAGGTGACTCAATCAAGACATTATCCTGTTTGCTATGATCACAGCAGTGTCCGCATCTTGATCTTACTTATTAACATCATCTTTGATGCAGCTCTTGAAGACATGCTCCCTTCCTTGAAACAAAGTGCCAAATTGTGCCGTTCATTTTTCATAGTTCTGAGCTTCCATTAATGGGCGCTTCACGAGGTCCACCAACACCCACAAAAAGGATGTTTTATGTTCCAGTTTTCCCACAAAATGGCAAACCTTAATCAGTGAATGAAATATCTGCAGTGCTCTGTTTGTAAGGGTAACTCATATAGGGTAGTTGCTTTATTAAAATCTTAATGTATTGCCTGCTAAGGCGAGGGCAATCAAACACTAGAAAATATACACAATGTACACCATAAAACAAGAGAGAGGCAGGACTGGGGAGGAAAAGGGTTGATCAAGGGTTGATTAAGAACCTATCATCTATTATATGGCCACAATCCACAAATAGGATATTGGCTGCAGATGCCATCTTTGGTTTAAAATGCAAAACAGTACACTCGATTCCATATTCTTAACCTCACTCAAAGTGAATAATTATGGTGAACTTGTCACATAAAATTTCACTGTTTGAAAGCAAATATTGTCTTCTTACCAAAATATTCTCGAAATTTTATGCTCATCTCTTGATTAGTTGCAAGAAATGCTGTTCCAGCCCTAGATCCAAGGTTGTACACTTCACCACTGATATCCAGATATAATGTGGATGTCTGACAACCCAAATTTTCAAGAACCAGGATCTATACATGCAATAAAATAAGGCAATTAAAAAGGTTATATTATCTTCAGTCTTAATTATTAAGATATAGCTATAACCCGAAAACACTTCTTTTAAATCCCCTAAGGAAATGCTCAATATGAATAATTCATAATTACCCTTGGTATTATTAATGTTTTTTGAAGATAGGCAACTTAACTCTATCAGGGTGAACATACACAGCTGTATTAATAGTACCTCTTCCAAAAGTTTCTTTCTGTGTCTATCAATTAGTTTTCTTTTCTGCTCTTCCGTGAGTTCTGATACTTTGACATTTAATTCTTTATAAACTTTTGCAGAATCCACAAACTTTTTTTCTCCATGTCACTTCTTTCTCACCACTTTTCAGATGCTTTCTTATTCCTCTGTTGGTAGGTAAGACCTTTACATTCATCTGCAACTTAGTAAAAGAACATATATGATTCATGAAAAATATATGACTAAGTCCACTAATCACATGCAGTGATGTCAGTCAAGACCACCTTACAGCCACATAACACTTACTGATTACTAAATTAAAGATCAGTCATTTCCCAACAATGAGCTATCAACACATTGATGATTCAAAATAACTATTATATTGTATTGTGATCTGCAACAAAGCCTACATTTGACCACTTGAAAAATGTCAAGGTATCGATGGAAGGCCTGTTTCCTTTCCAAAACTTCATGCAAGCTAGAGCAGTTCTGAAAAGAATGTCTGAGTGAGAAAAAAATTATTTTTATAGGCTACAATAACACAAATCAAAACCATTGTTCCTAATATTAATAGCCATGATGTCAAGCAGTAACAATACTTAATCATGACATTAAGCATTATACAACATAATGGGTTGTATGCAACTGACATTACTTACAACCCATTATACAGGTTTTAGTCATTTGTCAGGCAGTTCTGGATCAACTTGTATTGGTATGTATGTATACATGTATTTGTCCTGAGACCCCCTCCTATCTGGAAGAGAGACTAGAGTGGACATACAGGATAGCCCCTTCAGTGTTGTAAACACTGGTATCAACGGGGGTCCTGTTTACCACCCATCCCACCCCAAGGGAGGACATCCATCACACAGTATTCTGGTGCATGGGAAATTAACGTCTCCTGCCCCTAACCCTGCAGGAGACAGGACCTCCATTTCATTGTCCCTATCTGAGAAAACTAGAATATCTAAACATTTCTTTATGTTATAGAAAGGTAGCATATTTTCTCAACTATTTTAAGCCCCTGAGTGTTGGTCCGGCCGGGGCTCGAGCCCTTGACCTCCCGCACAAACATTGTGCATTTACAAGAACTCATAACCATTACATTAAACAGTAAACTTTGAATTAATTTGAGAAATTTGTGATCCTTACAGTGTTGCTATCGATTTACATGTGAGTATAGTGTACATGAAAACAAACATGAAACCAAAAACTCAGGTTTGACAAGGAATGTAGATAATAGCTGGAAGGCAAGGGGAAATAGGCAGCTGTGCACTTGATTTTCCAGGCTGGAAAACTTTGTGGGGTCTTAAAAATCTGTAGTAATGGATTATTATAAACCTGTCTGTGAACTGTCAATTTCCGTCTTTTAACAATATCGTCTATATCCCTGCTTTAAAAAGTATTTGAATCCAGGGCCATACCTACAGCTGTATTTAATGCTAATTCCTACTTATAACTTACATTAAGCCACAACTGAGTGCACCTATACAATGTAGTAAGTATGGATAAAACAGGAGTGAAATGAAAAATAATGACAATATCAGCATTGTAAGAAAATGACTGAGTATGTGTATATCAAATATATTCTCCCTCTAATACAAGTACCTGTTTTAAAGAATTCAGCACAAAATAAATTGTAAGAATTTGGTCCTTTGACACCTTTGAATCTTTTTAATGTGGCATCTACAGAAGAAGATGATACTTGTGGCCTTTTTCTTTTCTGATTCCTGACCACTTCTGCAAAAATCATTCAGTGTAATTGTTACATTACTCATTATGCTAAAATTAGTAATAATTATCCACTGATGACAGCTGAATAAACATGCATAAACTATTTTTAATTATATTAATTTTGATCAAAGACCATAAAAGTGTTATCATGAGGAAAAAGGAAGAGGAGAGGAGAAAGAGGAGGTATGCATAAGAACTATTGAGAAATACTGCAATAATGCCATGCCACTAGTTACAGTATTGGTACATGCTTGAATATAGTATTTAATGTCCTTTAGACAACAGACAGAGGGAGCAGGGTTGGCGTAGTGGTGAGAGTGCTCACCTTCCACCAATGTGTTCCGGGTATGATTCCTGGACCCTGCACCATAAGTGGATTGAGTTAGTTGGTTCTCTACTCTGCTCTGAGAGGTTTTTCTCCAGGTACTCCAGTTTTCCCCTCTCCTCAAAAACCATAATCATTTGAATTTACCTCATTTACAGTTTATTTGGATTTATACACGACCCCACAGGCTGTTGAGCTCTAAACACTATTGTGTCTAAATAAAGGTGTTATTATCAGGGGTTTCAATAACAATACTTATAAGTGGCCACTGAAAGTTTAATAGACGACTGTGACCACTATGGCAGTAAGAGGTCCTACAGGCACCGGTAGACCGCCAGTAACCACTCTTTATTGAAACTCCTTTATTATTATTATTATTATTATTATTATTATTATTAGACCTACAACAGACACCCTCTACTTCATCCTAACCAGGATTAACCGAACCTTGCTTTGACAAAATGAGCTTGTGGGTTTGCATAATAAAAACACTAATAATAATAATACAACTATCTTAAATTCGTACAGTTGTAGTCGAACAAAACAAAACAAAACAAATAAAAAAACTTTATTCATTAATTACAAATTATAATTTCATGTTGGCTTCCACCCGCATGTAGAAGAGCCTAATCGAGACAGGGGAAGTGACACGCAAGTTTATTGGAAAAGACGAAAAATATTTTACAAGCAATACCAGCTGTTGCCAAATTTAATTATGGTATCAGGTAAAAGTATTATTATGATACAAGAATGGCAACGTGGATAACATAGAAAGTAAAAGTCAAATCGTGTTTCAGAGCTATCTAAATTTTAATTAATTGGTGCATAATTTCGGTGATGGTCAATGTAGTCATCAGATTTCAGTAAAACTTCCACGTTAATTTATTGGATGTTCTCTTTGCATATGATCTTCTTATGTTTATAATGTTTTCAAATAAAAACCTTAAATTTCGGAAATCGATGGATTACCTTGAAATGCAAATACACATGTATGATGAACGTGAATGATCTTGAGCTTGAGTAATTAAAGCAGAGTTAACTGTCTGATAGTATAGAAACTGTACCTCATCACGATCTTAATAACATCCAATTAACTTTAAGCGTTAGGCTATTATTGACATATAAATGCATCTACGATCTATACGAATTGCTAGTTTTGTTTGATTTGTGGAATTATTGAGATAAAATGAGGCACAACCTGGTATAAAGCTACAGCCGAGGTTAACCAAATGATTTAATAAGCTTACCTCGACTTGTGCCTTCGTCAAACCAGTGTCCGTTGACGCTTTTAAAACCATCTCCTTGTACATGGTTCCCGTTCCAACCATCCCTCCTGCAAAAAACCGCTCTAAAATACCTCTCTGTTCATCTGAGATACGAGTACGTTTCGCCATTGTATTTCCTCACTATCTCGCTGAAGGCTTACCAGACGGCATGTTGTGGAATTTGTTACTCGCGGGCGAACGTGGATTATTCCATAAAGCGATTTCATTGGCTGATCCAGACGATGAATCAAATAAGCGGCATCAGACGGCTCAGACGGCCCAGACGATCCTTTCACTTGGTTACTACCAACATTCTCAATTGAGAAATACCGGGTGTTACCCTATGAGAAAATGTGACACGGGTGCTTCAAACTGGCATTTTCGTTTACTGATAAAATGAGTTGCAGAGAAAAGATGTGAACTCAGCAACAGCATTGCGTGTCGTTCTCCTCATAGGGATATCTAGGGCTCGTTCGTAGCTATAGTAAGAGTACACTGTGACTGCAACAGACGATCCAGAAAACAGGAAACAGTAATTATACCTCTTCTTGCCTGTTCAAGGCGGATTGAGAGCAATTAGGTATTCATTCCGCATCAGCCACGCTCTATAATGTTTCGTCATATAATGCATTGCTAGCTTTGGACCCGACCTTATTTGAGGGGGATAGATCACTATTTGGCTACCTTCTTGGGAAAGAATACTAAATAACTAACTAGTTGAGCTGATTTTTCAAAGCCACCGCTTCCAAAATGCAAGTATTTGATCTAGGTATACCGACTCGCAGTCGAGTCTGCTGTGTCAGCTGGCGCAGTGATTACTCGAAGCGTTTCTTGAGTTCCGAGCTACGTAGAAATGGTTTTATTTCCAGATGTGAGCTTTTTTCGGACCGCTGCCGGGAAAAGGTGCGTGCGAAAAATATGAACGTGTTCCGTGAGTCGTAGTCTTACAACCGGCACGAGTAACTTAACAAGGCAAAGAAGCCTCTGGAGAAGAAGTAGTATAAATATAAAGATTTTGAACGTTGGCTTTTACAAATATTTCAGCGAAAGTTGTGGTTTTCCAGGTTTGACCCTTATAAAACTTCCTTTAAATAAACAAACATTCGAACACTACACTTTTCTTTATCGCACATCTGCAGTGATGTATTATGGGCTATTTGCAGATCTTTCGTTTTTTTTTTTTTTACCTAAAATGAGCTTTATCGATATCCCACGAAGTACCATGAACATTCAATTATGATACTTAACAATTATTCCACGAGCGCGCGTTGGATATGAGATGATAGATAGCGAACGAGGCGCGTAGCGCCGAGTTGGCTATAATCATCTCATATCCAACAAGCACGAGTGGAATAATTGTTTTATTAAAAACGTTGAATTCAATTATTAAATTTTATTAAATTTTTAGCTCCCTTTTAATTTTAAACTGGCACGTACGCTTGCCATATTTGTAGATTATGGTATATTGGCTGATATACCATAGTGGCTAAGCCAATAAAAAGTCTTGAATTGCATTATCCAATGATCTAGTTTTCAATAAATTAAATTATGATAGGAGTTAGATAATCGTTTGCTCCTGTTTCGTATATTTAACAGACGACCTTAGTTCTTGAAACCACGTGCTTCATAGTCCAATTTTTTATTTTTGCGTTTTATCTCAGTAGACCTCATTTGGAATTAATTGACAATTATTCCACGAGCGCGCGTTGGATATGAGATGATAGATAGCCAACAAGGCGCGTAGCGCCGAGTTGGCTATAATCATCTCATATCCAACAAGCGCAAGTGGAATAATTGTTTTATTAAAAACGTTAAGTTATATTATTAAATTTTATTAAATTTTTAGCTCCCTTATAATTTTAAGCTGACACGTACGCTTACCGTATTTGTAGATTATGGTATATTGGCTTATATACCATAATGGCTAAGCCAATAAAAAGTCTTGAATTGCATTATCCAATGATCTAGTTTTTAATAATTAGCGTTATTCTGCACGTGAGAATCATGTTTCTGAACTAGCAACATTGCGCTTACATTTGGTTCACGTTTCGGTTATATCCTCGGAGACCCAGGGGCTGAGTCGATTTCAAGTATGGGCATGAAGAGCCCCTGGGGACATTGTCTTACAAGACTAGTTCCAAACGGTCGCAGTCGTTCTGCCATCTGATTGCTGCCAGAAAATCTTTGTATTTTTCTGCCCTATCAGAGTAAAGTGTACTTTACAAACCTTTCGTGTGTTTTAACACGGACATATATCCTGGTAGCTCAGTTGCTCGCTATGTTTGTTTGGACCGTGCGACGAAGATTTGCTTGAGGTGAAAAGTTTCAGTCTCAACAAACAATGTACGAGAAATCGATCAGATTGTCCGCGAAAATTTTTGCCAGAAATTATACTGAATAGTTTCACAGGTATCACTAGAGAACGTGTTTTCAAGTTTGCGAGGTTTGTTTACAACACTATGGTTGCAGTCATTGATATGTCGCTTTAAACGTTAAATGAGATTTAAGCTTAAATCTTTCTAGATTTTTTGCATAATTTGCTATGACTGAAACTTTGCCAATCCCGTGAAGTTATTGCGTCGCACGGGCCACGCAGGTATGTGGAGCAACTGGTACTTGCGTATCTTTCTGTGCGTGCCAAAATCTAATCTAATCTACGCTTGAAAAAAAAGAAAAGCTAAGCGTGGAAACTTTTGATTATTAGATGTGGGTAGATGACCCTGTACTACTAAGCTGACATTTGCAATGAAGCAAACCCGCCCTTTCCATCCAATGTTTCTTGGTCTTTGGTTTTGTTTTTCCCATCGAAGGCAGCATCAGATCGATTCCCAATGATCAAAGGTATTTAACTTGGTCTTCAACAATCGACAGAAGAGGTGAAATGACAATGACGAAGGGACTAGAAGAGAATCCGTGGCCTTCCCAGCTTAAGAATTTCAACACTTTAGGCAGCAGTTGAAAGATAGAACTCTTTCCAAACCACTTCGGTAACTGCCCGAAAACATCTCTCCTCACGATGTTCTCGTTAATAATTTTTTGTTCAGATTTTAATTTGCTAACCGGAAACACAGCTAAGCTTTCTCTTAGCGCTTGCTGGAGGTCGTCCACGAACTTAACGTTCTCTACAACCTTGGCCCTATTGTGAAAGACTTTACTACAAAGCGAAGATTAGATTTTGGTGTGCACAGAAAGCAGAAAGCTACGTGGGCAAAAGCGCCAGTTGCTCGACCTACCTGCGTTGCCCGTGCGACGAAATAACTTCACGGGATTGGCAAAGGTTCAGTAACAGCAAATTACGCAAAAAATCTGGAAAGATTTAAGCTTAAATGTCGTTGAACGTTTAAAGCGACATATAAATGACTTCAACCATGGTGTTTTATACAAACCTCACAAACTTTAAAACACGTTCTCTCGTGATACCTGCGAAAGTATTCAGTATAATTTCCAGTAAAATTTTCGCGGACAATCTGATCGATCTCTCTTACATTGTGTGCTGAGACTGAAACTATTCATCTCAAGCAATTCTCCGTCGCACGGTCCAAACAATCATAGCGAGCAACTGAGCTACTAGGATATATGTCCGTGTTAACACACACGAAAGGTTTCTAAATACTTTCTTTGTGGGAATGTAGCTAAAAAACACTGACAAAGACATTCCATGTGGGAACTGCTCTCCAACTGCTTTTCTGAAGGGCAATTTTCCTGATTCCCCTGTTGCTTCAGTTCAAGTTCAAGTTGATTGATACATATCTCAAATGGACAATAACAAATCCATTGGTCCCTACAGTATACCAGTATCATTGCTAAAATTATTAATTTGCCAGTTTACAGGTACTGGGTCAAAAGAACAAAAGACAACTCACCAGGGTAGCCAGCGATTTAGGGCTTCGAACTCCTCTCGCGACGAAGGCCGTTCTCTGTCGCCTTGCTTTTGAAATATCGTTGCCTGTGCTCTCAACTGACGAATCATTTGTACATCCTTGAAACCGGGACCGTGTTCCTTATGCAGAAACTTCACCGCATAAAGCAGTGAGCTCACGTGGTTTGAAATTGTCGCCGAACTGCATTGCCTCTCGTCCTAGCAACAACATTTGAGTAAATCCAGGTTATTGAAGGTCACGTACAACCAAAAAACAACTGAGAGAAATTGGCAGAGCTGAACTGACCGGCGAAGTAGTTCCGGCAGCCATTTTGATTCAAGAGACAAGCATTATGGTCAGCGGTCTAAGGGCGTCATGTCATATTTGTCAAGGTGTCCTTTTTGTCTCAAGCAAGCACGTGTCTCGCCGCGCGAGTTAAACATATTGCTGACGTTGAACAAGCTGCAAACTTGCAAGACAAGAACGTCTTTTGAAAGCTGGTCAAACAAAAGCAATGAAGATTTCTTTGGAAGGAGTGATCAACGAAAGGGATGACCTGAAATATAGGATCAGAGAGCTTGAAAATGCGCAGAAATCTTCGGAACTGAGCACGGAAGCTATGAAGAAGGATATGCAGGATGCGAGAGAAGAACAAAAGAAACACGAGGACGACTGGAATAAAATGAAACTACAAGTACAGAAAATGTCGAAGGCAATTCAGAGAATAGAGGAGGAACGCGATCAAAAAGAAGAAGAAATAAACAAATGGAAAAAAGAATTCCAAAAACATTTGCAACGATTGCAGTCTTCTGGAGGAGGAGGAAGCTTGTCTTTGCCTGATCCAGTTGATAACGCTTGCATTCTTCTTGGTCAAATGTGCTCGCGAGTGCAAGCGATGATGTATAAGAAAGTACTTCCAGAAGAATATCATAAAGATTATTGTTATAAAGTGAAATTTATTGACGAAGACATCGCAAGAATGGAAGGAGACCTTAAAGATCAGGCGATTGAAAGGTGGGATGAATTGAAAAGGAAAATAGGCTGGGATAACATCAATCATCCCAGAATACTGGAAGAGATCCAAAAGGAAAGAAATATTGTGGCTCATCCAGGTCTGCTTACGAAGGAGTTGCTTCTCCAATCTGCAGACTTGATGCAGGAGGCAGGAAAACTGCACGGCAGAAGTTCTTTGGCTTGTGTCCACGAAGTAATAGAAATGTGGGACCTTCTAGGGCAAATGGAGTAGTGAAAACCTCAAGCATGTGGTGGACTCATACACGTATGTACAATTAGAGTAACTGAGTGCTTTAATTTTGGTCCAGCCTAAGCGCTGGACTAGCCAAGATGTCTTGTTGGCAACAACTGTAAGAGTGACCAAGTTTCAGTGTTAACACGGCGTTTGAATCTCATCGGTGAAATTCATCATCAGTTCAAACGGTAGTGTTTAAAATGCTTTCAAAATACATTTACTACACAAGTTATTTGTAGAATATAGCATGAAATAGTATAATACTGACGTGTTAGTCAAGATTCTATAGAAAACGGTGTAAGGTGAGCATCCCAGCCAAGACATGGATTCGAAGCAAAACATTCTGATGATGACTTAGTATAAAGTCACTTAAACCATCAAAATTAGCTTTTTTATAAATATAAGCTTTATGTGGAGGTTTAGTGGAGCGAAGAGGTTTCAAGTTGATCTCGAAAATTAAAGCAAGATGATTGCACCAGCCGGAAGACATAAATACATTAGAGACACTGTTTGGATAAGTAGAAAGAAGTAGGTCGAGCGTTTTCCCAGATGCAGGTCTAGTTGGAGTATTCATTATTTAGCTCTAAAATTAGTTGAAGTCCTCTACATCTTTCCCTCCAGGGCACCTTTATTAATATTTTGCACTTGAAAGCTAATCGAAGCATGTCGAGGTTTGAATTTTTCCTGAAGTATATTTTGAAATCACTGAACTCAGTACTTATTACTGTCCTATGAACGAGACAAAGAACACAAGACACAGGAAAATTACCAGAGGCCATTTACAAAGAAATGAAATCCGTGTTTGTTATTCTAGTGGAACAATGAAACTAGGCCTCAGTGACCATGACTTGATCTACACTATTCTTAAGCAGAAAATTGCTCGACCTCCACCAAAAGTCATTGAATACCGGAGTATGAAGGGATTCGATAAAGATTGTTATATAGCGGATCTTGGCAAGATCCCCTGGGACTCAGCCTACATATATGATTACATTGATGATATTTATGAGCACTGGCATCGTCTGTTTATTACTGTTGTTGATCAGCATTTGCCTTTCAAAAAGAAATACATCAGAGGCGATCAACTGCCCTGGATTACTCCCAAAATCTCTTCTGCAATCTCCAGGCGTAACATACTTTTCAGCAAATTTAAGAGAAATGCAACTGATGACAACTGGAATCAATATAAGAAGCAGAGAAACCTTGTTACTACCTTAAAACGTAATTCAATAAAGTCTTATTTTATCCAGGCTTCTGCTTAATGTACCCACCCTGGTGAATTTTGGAAAAAATTCAAGCCTTTTTACCTTCCAAAAGTACTTAACAACAAATTCAACTCTTGGAGGAAGGTCGCTTGATTACAGACAACGTGGAAATAGCTAATATCTTTAACAAACATTTTATAGATGGTGTTGCTGCTCATATTCCTATCTTACCCGAACATGCTCTTGTTAATCACCTTAGTGTCAATGAAATTAGTCATAGATGTAATCAACTGCAATTTTCCTTCCACCAAGTTGAAGCGGGCTAAGTAAAGAAACTGATAGATTCTCTGAATCCTAAAAAGGCCACTGGTCCAGATAAAATATCACCAAGGGTTATTACTGTTTCCTCTGAGGCATTGGCAGTACCACTCACCAACCTTATAAATCACTGCATAACCATCCACGCTTGGCCAAGTTTGTGGAAACGCAGCAATGTGAGTCCCCTTTACAAGAAGGATAGTCCTACCGATAAGGCGAACTATTGTCCAGTGTCTGTTTTAACATGCTACTCTAAAATCTTTGAAAGAGTTTTGCATGACCAAATGTATGAATTGGCAAAATTGATACTAAGTGATAGTCTATCAGGCTTTTTGAAGGGTCACTCATGTGCGACTGCTCTCCTTAAAATGACTGATGATTTCAAAGCTTCTCTGGATAATAAGGATCATTGTATTGCCATTGCAGTGGACTTATCAAAGGCCTTCAACTCAATCTCTCACAGCCTACTTATTTCCAGGTTGACAGCTTATGGCTTTACCGAAAGTGCAGTGAACCTTATTTGTTCTTATCTGCATGATAGGCTGCAACGAGTTAAGATTGGTAATAACTACTCAGATTGGAAAACAATCCAACATGGTGTTCCTCAAGGATCAATATTGGGACCTCTACTATTCAACCTATTCATTAATGATCTCACTTATTTTGTCAAAGATGCTAAACTAAGGCTTTATGCTGATGATACGACACTGTATCTGTCACACCCTACTCAATATGGGTTATAGTTAAGATCTCAGAGAAAGTTCGATGTGCTGCAGTCATGGTTCAAGCGTAATTACTTAAATATAAATGAATCTAAAACTAAAGTATTGCCTTTGGGTGATAATCCGCCATGTTTTGAATTGTTTGCTGACCGTACTAGGCCTCCCTGTCACAGTCTCGTGTTTGTGAAATGCGCTGTTTAATTATGAGAGAATGATAAACTTTGAGGATGAGCTAAAAAGTTGAATTTTTGAGAGCTTATTGCAGCCGCCGCGAGAGAGCTGGGGCTTAGAAAAACTGTTCCCTCGATAGTATAGACAGTGGAGCGCGCGCCTGTCACACTCTCGTGTTTGTGAAATGCGCTGTTTAATTATGAGAGAATGATAAACTTTGAGGATGGGCTAAAAAGTTGAATTTTTGAGAGCTTAATGCAGGCGCCGCGAGAGAGCTGGGGCTTAGAAAAACTGTTCCCTCAATAGTATAGAAAGTGTAGCGCGCGCCTGTCACAGTCTCCTGTTTGTGAAATGCGCTGTTTAATTATGAGAGAATGATAAACTTTGAGGATGGGCTAAAAAGTTGAATTTTTGAGAGCTTAATGCAGGCGCCGCGAGAGAGCTGGGGCTTAGAAAAACTGTTCCCTCAATAGTATAGAAAGTGTAGCGCGCGCCTGTCACACTCTCGTGTTTGTGAAATGCGCTGTTTAATTATGAGAGAATGATAAACTTTGAGGATGGGCTAAAAAGTTGAATTTTTGAGAGCTTAATGCAGGCGCCGCGAGAGAGCTGGGGCTTAGAAAAACTGTTCCCTCAATAGTATAGAAAGTGTAGCGCGCGCCTGTCACACTCTCGTGTTTGTGAAATGCGCTGTTTAATTATGAGAGAATGATAAACTTTGAGTATGGGCTAAAAAGTTGAATTTTTGAGAGCTTAATGCGGCCGCCGCGAGAGGGCTGGGGCTTAGAAAAACTGTTCCCTCAATAGACTTGAATAATGACAGTCTGGAGTTTGTGAAAGGCGGTGTTTAATTATGAGAGAATCATAAAGTTTGATCAGAGTTAATAGAGGGAACGGGAAGTGGTTATGAAAGCCGGAGAAGTTCAAACGATAAGAACAATGGGAGCCCTCTGAGGTTGAAGGTACAAGTCACATTCAAAACAAGATGGCGCTTGGTATGGGGAGACGATGTGGAAGTTATTTCAGACATTTTAGAAGGTGATGAAAGAGTCAGTCAGCAGTTTGTAGCAGCAGTTAAGCAGCATGTAAGTTGCGATTGTGCTAATGTAGGTGTCTAATTTCTTTCTACCGACCCAAAACGTTCGCTCGGTGATATGTTCGGGGCATGGCAAGTTACTGAGTCGAGTCAGCCTTTTAAAAATGTTACAGCCCCAAAAATTGGACTTAGATATACATGTCCTACCTGCAATGACTGATCAGGGTTTTTCTGTAGAAGCTACACTGAATGTCTGGTTTAATATGAGAAGTACTTGCTGGAAACAGCTCACATGGAATTTTTTGAGCTGGTTGTAGCAATGGGATGTTGCACGAATCGTAGTTTTTCTTTGTTTGTTGTAGGTCCAGCAACATGAAATGATCTGCAAAGACTGTGTGAACGACACAGCAGTCTTCACCAAGGATCCATTCAGCCTTTGAGCGTCAGCATACTTGCTGAAGTTGTGGCTTCCGCAATCAGGAAAATCGATGAAACTGAATTGTTACAAAAAGCTTGAGGGATGAACTAAGCAAGTATTCTTTTCAACAGCCAGAGGAAAGAGGTTTGGAATTCACTGGTATAAAATCAATGTATGATGGGTTTTTTAAAGAATTGAGACTTGGTGAAGTTTTTCAGAAATATCATGCAACAGTCCCTGTGAAGTCTAGGCAGTTCTTCACTGGACTGTCAAGGAATGCTGCCCCATTATGATGGTGGAGTAAAGTTGCCGACTGCCTCATTGCATACTACTGTAAGAGAAGCAAGAACTCTGGTGACAATGATCCCACCACTACAGTACCATCTGAGGGGCAAAAGGGCTGGCTTGCACTACCTAGGAGGTCATGTGCAGCACAATAATTATTTGTGTGTGAGAAACATGCAAGAACCGGTACCGTGCAGAGCCAGCAAGCTATGGCAATACTAAAGGCTGGCAAACTTGACTGTATCAATGATTCAAACAAAGCATGCAAAATCTGATTTCAAGTAATAGAACCGTGGTGGGCTATGGTCAATTACAGAGCCAGCTCCAAGGAATCGTAACTGTTGCGATAACTCTCAAAGCTACTAGTGATAGTGATGGATTGATCATAACTGATCAAGGATGTATTGCATGGCATGATTACTTTGTGTGTGTACGGATATGCTGACAATTCTCCTTCCCAAAGGATGTGAGTGAGAAAAACAAGATCGAAATGAAGCACACAGAGGGGAAATTAGTCAGAGTTGCTAATCAAATGAACAAGGGAAGCAAAGTGAAAGCGCTCCATTTATATTTCACTTACTTTTGTGAACAACAAATAGCAAAGTTGTTTACAACATTATTAAAAGAACCTAGTTTCTAATGTTTAGTTCCAAACAATGTGACAATGCCAAATGAAAACTTTCCCATGTGAATGTGGAACTTGGTGTAAATACGATCATAGCTTGTTTGAATGGAATTTGGAGGATTATGGAAAACTACTTATGAATTCTTTCATTCTAAAAACGTGTGTTAACCATTGTGTTAATCACTGTTTGATTGTGAAAAAGTGGTCTGTCATTTCATACTGGCATTTGTGGATGGCGTGCCAATGTTCTTCTCAATTTCACATTAAAAAAAAAGAAACACTTCCTATGCTTTCTGTCCTCTTACATTTGTTGTAGGACTGCAGAAGCAAGGCTACAACCTAATTGGCATTGTGTAGTTCCAGAAAATGTCCATACTCCGCTTAAAGAGAGGGTTGAAAATTCTTGGGAATGGGGGGAATCTCAAAGGCCAAAAGCCTCAAGGAAATGTATGAACCTTCATTGCAATTTCCAGAGTGTTGGGAGGGGGTCTTAAGAAAAGTCCCTTCTGTGTGGGGGAGGCATGGATAATATTTATAGAAGTACATAGGGCAAAAAAATTCCAACCTCCCAAACGAGGTTTGTAGTTTTAGTCACACAAACTTGACTTTTTCGTTGACCCTGACAAACCTAGAATTGCCATGAAATTTCTAACGAGCAATCTGAAACTCTCTTTCGCTTCAATACGGTAGCATAGCCAGGATATTTAGAAATTCTGTGGCAGTCGTGCTACTACACAGCATTTTTACAGTTTGACTTTTTTTCGGCATGGCCACTTGGCATCGGTAAGCTGTTCCCAAGATTTCTTCCCATCTTTCCTTCCTTTGGTATTGCCACTCTGACATGAAATGGATCTCTCTATTCTAATGGTGTTACTATTGTAACCAAACTGATGAAGAGCTGAAACCTGTAACAAAATGTTGATGATTGATATGGATGATTTAATAACATATGACTTGGAATCATTTGAGTAAGGAGATAATTTAGATTTAATGTTTGAGTTTGGATTTTCTGATTTCAGTATGACTCTTTTTCATAGATTTGAATGCAATTGCGCTCTGCAATTTTCCAAAAATAATATGTCCAAATCTATTTGCGAAAAAAAAAAAAAAAAAAAAAAAATAGAAGAAGAGAAGAAAACACCTGTAGATATCAAAAACCCAACCCTTAGAGCAACAATTTAAGATACACACACACACACAGTGGTTGTTTTGGTTGTAAAACAAGATTTAATGGAATGGCTTCAGTTTACAAGCGTCCTCCTGAAATAAAACTAGTAGTAGTAGTAGTAGTAGTAGAATCTTTATTTATACACGATAAGAGTTCAAGGTAAAAAGCTTGTGGGCTCGTGTACTTAACAAAATAGTATCTAGCCAACTTATGATTATACTGAGACACATTTCAAACTAAATAAGAAGCTATACTACAATAAAACATTCAATTTCCTCTCAAACTTAAAAGTACTTGTAATCAGTTGATCTATTCCTAGCCGTGGAACCTGATGAACTGGTAAAAAGTAAAGCTTGTGAAGTGATTGTTTCTCCTGAGATTCTTAAGGGCGAAACTACCTACATTTTTGACAAGATGGTTAACATAGCTAACATAGTACCGAACCTCTATATGCTAAAGAGTCCTCGACCGGCGATCGGTCGCGCCGGTGAGTGACGAACAGAACATGACAGCGAGAACGAGGAAGGAAGGAAGGAAGAAAAACAAACTAACCCTAACACAATTGAAAAATCTGAACGCGTGCAAAGTCCAAGTCATTCGCATGCATTCACCGCAGATCTGCAAAGAAGGTCAGGGGCCCATGCAAATTTGAATCAGGGCTGCTCGTAACTGAGGAAACAGCAACGGCGAAACGACAATTCTCACACTGAAACTTCCACACATACATGCATGCATGCATACGTATCACTTTATTTAAACTTGGATTTAGTGTAGCTCGAGAGAGCTAGTATATCCGAGTAAAATACAGCCAAATTTATAAATATAAATACAAACATATCTAAAATTACTACGCGCGCACGCACACACACACATACACATATACAACTGTCATTAGTTCTTCTTGCTCCCTCAAAAAAATACTATTCTTGGCTCCGCACTACCTTTCAAGCTTTGCAACCACCTCATTCCGTCGACAAATGCTCCACCGTGTACTGTGTAAAGAGGACAAGAAAATCATAGGTCAACATGAGATCAATGTGGAAATCGATCGGAACACTCGTTCATCCCAGCACTAAAGGGTAATCCGGCCCGACAATCAATTCCATACGAAAAACTTTGGATATTGCTGCTGGCTTCATCAATATTTTCAACGTGTAAGCCCTACACTTGCCAGCTCCCTAGGGAATCATGTGGGCAACCCCCTTAAATACAGGAAATCTTCTCCTGGCTGGATTTTTGTCCTTTGACTCCCGTAAGTGACCAAGACAGAATTTCTCCTTACAATAGCTAGCAGAGAAGTACTGAGAATAGATGAAATCATCAATCAGGGGGTTTCAGGTTGATGCAATACAAAATTCTCCAAACCGACATCATGAGAACTCTATGGCAGACAGTAAGGAGAATCAATTTAAGGAGATCTCCCTAGTGAAGTTGTAGACAAATGAACAATTAAGATAAATGAAAAGAAGGAAAAATCGCAACCTCTCCATGATTAGGCCAGTTCAAAGCGGACAGGATGATTCCTTGTTAAAATACACTGCCTCGGTTAAAGAAAAAAGAAAAGAAAACAAAACAAAAAAACAAAGGGGCTATTCCATATGAGACATGAGAATTTGACAGATTTTCCAATTCAAAATATGAGAGCCAAACTTATTTCTAATGAAAGCTTATACATAGTTCTATAAGAATCCAAATCTACCCTGGCAGTATTGGTCACGCCCAGGGTGTGTGACGCCATTGTTTTTTAGGGTTTTTTATTAACCGAATAAGCCATTTTACATACCAATATCTAAATTGCCATATCTCAAAGAAATTGATTGCTATGAATCAGATTTTGAGATCTTAACTACTCACTAGGATGGGCCTTTCAATGGCAAAAGAAAAAAATTCTCAAGCATTTAATGCCTCAAGACAAAAGACAAAGACATAAAAGACACCAAGACATAAAAGGTGTTGCGGACACGACCTCCAGGGTATGATTCAGAGCAACATTTATTTAATTTCTGTGTAGGTTGTCAACTGTTTCAGGTCTTATTTATGCTGCTCTTATGGTTAAGTGTTATGATAATTTTGATACCCCAGCTTGACACATTTGTAAAAACCCAGAAAACCTCATAAACTTTTCAAACATGAGAAGATACGTGGATATTTAGTGACACAAATGATAGTTATAGACATATTATGATATATGTAAAGCTATCAATTTTTTTACAATTTTCCAAAGTAAAAATGCCCTTTGATGCCCAAAATGGGCTAGATCGTCAGAGTTTTTATATGTTATTTGTTATTTATTTCCCAATTTACAGATAAAAGCAATAAAAACAGCATTTTTACTTCAGTGGCATTACTCTGAACATTATTAGTGGTGAATGAAAAGCTCTTTCCTGAACATTGGCAAAATAAAAAGGTACTTCATGGGGTAATTTTATGACACGGCTCATTACAATTCAAATAGTTCGGATCTGGCTTTAGGAGACATTTAATACTCAAATTTCGCCTCTAAATGTCACGTCCGCAACGTGGAATTGACCAAAGATACATTGATCAACTACAAAAATCTATCCTTGTTTACGTCAAGTTAATTAAGAGAAAACTTGTTAATGCTGTTTTTAAACGATGAGAAATGTTCAATTGTTCTGACATCTAGTGGTAGGCAATTCCACAGCTCGGCCTACAATATGATTGAGGAGAGAAAACTTGAAAACATCAGTTTTGAAAAAGGCCTTTAAGCAGTGTAACTCCACTACTATTTTCTGATGTTATAGTGTAGGTGTCCTAAAAATTTACACACGACAAAAGGTTGAAATCGGTATTCTCTGGAGCTTGGAACATGACCAACTCTATTCCTTCCTAGAAAAAAAAAAAAAAAAGGAAATTCTACGCGAATATCAATTTGGCTTCCGATAGAACTGCTCTACCCGACGAGCCGTACTCAAGGTCACGGACAAATTAAAAGGAGCGATGGATAAAACACGAAAGACAATACATGTAACTGATAAAAATACCTTGCAACAATACATGTGTACCAGGCCCTTATTGGGCAGACTATAACGCGCGCATACGTGAAAAATTACACTCTTGACCGGCGGAAGACAGCCGGGTGTCTTTTTCATGCATCCCTAGTGCAAAAGTCTTTACCCTATCAAGTCCAAATGTAAACCACTTGTAGGCTCAGCAACAATAGATCACACTAGAAACCAATCAGATTTACACAAATTAAAGTAGGTTGTGCTGATTGATACACATAGTAGCTGACCAAAATAAACAGAAGCTTCAATTGTTTTTAGGTACATTGACAGACACTGACAAAATTTCATTGCTGAGTAAGATTTCGGCAGAAGGACGAATTTTGATAGCACGTCACGTCGACCATTTGCAGGATGGCGTGGAGTTGACCTTTTCATTTCATGTCTCCACGTAGCTTGAATTTGGGAAACACACTGGCATGAAACAACAACATCCATAATGAGAAAATTTGACAGATTCCGCTACTTTAAATTATAGGATATACCACCATGCGCTTGCCCGTACATTGTTTAAGTCATGTCTCCGATGACTTTTCCTGAAACCTATCTTGGTGACACTTGTCGTCTCTTAATTGAACTTTCTGTCAGACCAAACCTCCAGGTCAAATTGTGAATCTTATTGGGTTAAAAATTATTAGCAGTCTTAGTGTAACATTACTTCAGAGTACTACCCAACATGCGATTTATTGGAATATTGTTAATTGTGTCCTTATCTTGTTATGCACCTTTCTTATTTTCCCTAGATTCTTCCATGAATTTTGTAGCCCCACATTCACCTGCCTCAAATGAATTTTTCTGTGCTTTTTTTTTTTATTGAAAATTCAGTCCCACAAAACCCAAATACAATAATTGGAGTATACCAATGAGTAGATATGTATATCAGTGATTTCGTAGATTCTTCATCCACTTGTGATTTTCATCTGTTCGCAGACGACTCAAATCTGTTTTATTCTGATAAAGATTTACAGCATCTTGAGGAAACGGTCATTAAGCAACTCGGTGAAATTAATACATGGCTTTGTGCTTAAACAAACTATCTCTTAATATTGATAGAAAAAAAACACACACACACACACACACACACACACACATTTTGTAATATTCCATCCTTGCCAGAAAAAATTGAATTACTCTATGAAAATTGAAATCGATGGCAAAGCAATTAATGAACATAAAAGTGTTCAGTACTTGGAAATTCTCATAGGCTGTCAGATGTCTTAGTTAGAAAGAACATTTTAACAACTTTGGCCAAAATTATCTACGAGGCATTGTTCTTTACAAAATTAGGCACTATCTGCATGTCAAAAATTAACCTTAGTTCAATTGCACCATGCCATCATTCTTCCTTTTTTCTTTTCATACTGTTGTATAGTCTGGGGTAACACCTATGATCCTAATATGAAACCACTCCAAAGAATACCAAAGAAAGTGGTTGGTCTGATTACCTTTTTCAACTTAAGCTTCTAAAACTTCAGGATCATATCAAACTTCAAACTCTTTACCTCATGCATCAATTCTTGATCGGCGAATTAACAAAGGTTTTTGACGCGTTTCTTATTAAAACTTCAGATAAGCATAATGTTAAAACTCGCTGTGCAGCTAGGAATACTATTTATGTTCCAAAAACTCGAACAAACTATCATGATGGTAAATTTAATATTCCATTCAATGGACCTATCGACACAAAGGTCATCTTGCAGATAACATACATTTCTTCCAAAATGCAGCTCTTTCTTATAACAATTTTACTACGCACAAATACAGAAGAACCTTGCAATGGTTTAGAAATGTAAGTTCAAAAAAATGATTCGAACAGAAAATTCTACGCGTCGCGTTGAAAATGTCGCAACTGACCCAAGCGCTTTGATTCTCTTGAGCTTGAGGCTTGTGTACGATTTTCTTTTTCTTTTTTTAGCAGATTTCTCTTTTGCAAATCACAGATTTTCATTTCGTTCCGTTTCGCAAACTGCAGCAAGCCATTTGGAATCATCCACGCCACAGTCAAAACATTCGCCAAAAATAAGCAAGGCACTTGGAAAACTATGGTTAACACCGCGACTCAAGAGAAGTTCATTCTTCAGGTTGCGGTCAATGGGCAAATATTCCGCTCAATTCACCCTAGAGACGAGTATTGGAAGGATTCTTGCAAGTGAAGAACGTCGGAAAGCCATCCGCGAGAGAAAAATAATGGTTTCCGACGAGCGCGCGCGGTTCGATGGTGGCCAACCAACGGATGGTCAAGCGACATTTGCCTGGTGTTTTGTAACTAAAGATAGAAAATGAGCTTACCTCTTTCTCTCCACACATCTGATCTGTTTTCAAGCGAAGGAAATAAGAAAAGACTTGAAGGAAAGACGCCAACACTTCGAATACTATAAAATATGGCAGCTCTGGTATTTAAAAGTACCAGGCGCGTGACCTCAAAAGCTCTTCCCAGGCCCTTTTCCTCCAGGAAAAAAGTCACGGGAGGTGTCGTAATGGAGTGTCCTCTCTTCACGGAACGACCATGGTGCAGTGTTGAACCAAAATCCCACTGGTAGCTTTGAGCGGTAGGATAGAATCGCCCCATATACAAATTCGTTGTAAGCGTTAGTGTTTAGATTTTAGGCTGGTAGTTTCTAAAGAAACTGTTAGGGGCTGCGTCGGTGGGGGTAACGAAATAATTTGGATATATTAACAAAGTTGAAATGGTAAATTGGCCACCGCTCGAAAAGTCAGCTTTTGTAATCGTTACGGTGGCCAATTTACCATTTCAGCTTTGTTGATATATCCGAATTATTTAGATTTTAGGGTTATGGTTCAGCTGTTTTCGTTATTCACGCAAGCTTCTGTGAAACTTGTGTCTAACCTTAAGGTTAGGGTCAGGCCGACGGAAGCTTCCGTGAAACTTGTGCGGCTAACCCCAACTCTATGTCTAACCTTAAGGCTAAGTTAGGGCTAGGTTGAGGGTTTAATTTCTTTGTTATTGCCAAGCAATCGATAGGGAATGAAATTTTGATAACGTCAATTGCATCAGGAATGGGGCTACAATGTGGATCGTACACAAGGCTAAAGAGAGGCAAGTGGTCAACAATTTCCTCTGCAATACTTCCACTTGTATTTGAGGTCGCAAAATTCGAATGGACATCATCTACGCAACTAGTTTTTGTCCTATACCTGTTTTTTTTTTCCCAGAAAAATAAAATTGCGCAATAACACGTCAGTGCCTTTCGTGTCTAAAAGAAAGTCTGATCGTTTCGAAAGAAACTGTTTGGGGCTGCGTCGGTGGGAGTAACGAGATAATTTGGATATATCAACAAAGTTGAAATGGTAAATTGGCCACCGCTCGAAAAGTCAGCTTTTGTAATCGTTACGGTGGCCAATTTACCATTTCAGCTTTGTTGATATATCCGAATTATTTAGATTTTAGGGTTATGGTTCAGCTGTTTTCGTTATTCACGCAAGCTTCTGTGAAACTTGTGTCTAACCTTAAGGTTAGGGTCAGGCCGACGGAAGCTTCCGTGAAACTTGTGCGGCTAACCCCAACTCTATGTCTAACCTTAAGGCTAAGTTGGGGCTAGGTTGAGGGTTTAATTTCTTTGTTATTGCCAAGCAATCGATAGGGAATGAAATTTTGATAACGTCAATTGCATCAGGAATGGGGCTACAATGTGGATCGTACACAAGGCTAAAGAGAGGCAAGTGGTCAACAATTTCCTCTGCAATACTTCCACTTGTATTTGAGGTCGCAAAATTCGAATGGACATCATCTACGCAACTAGTTTTTGTCCTATACCTGTTTTTTTTTTGTTTTTTTTTTTCCCAGAAAAATAAAATTGCGCAATAACACGTCAGTGCCTTTCGTGTCTAAAAGAAAGTCTGATCGTTTCGAAAGAAACTGTTTGGGGCTGCGTCGGTGGGAGTAACGAGATAATTTGGATATATCAACAAAGTTGAAATGGTAAATTCGCCACCGTAATGATTACAAAAGCTGACGTTTCGAGCGTTAGCCCTTCGTCGGAGCGAATAGAGGAATTGTGGGTTGTGTGTGCTTTTAAAGGCAGAAAATGGAGCTACGTTATTGGTGAGTGCATGGCAAGGAGAAAAACATGAATAAATTAGTGGAATGAAAAGCGTTCATTGATCCCAGTGGGATTTAGACTGCCGGTTTGAAAGATGAGCTTTTGTTCAAGATTTTTACGGCTTTCCGTGCCACCTAAGTGTAAGGAAAGACCGCAGAAGTGTCACGGGAACTCATCTCCACTTCGAAACGTAAAATTTTTCTTTAAAAAAAGTATATATATAGTGACGTGAAAGGATGACTAAACTAAGCTGACATGCGGCGAAGTTCGCTATTTACTTTCTATTTTGGAAAAATGGTTGCGAGGAGTTTACATACACACACACACACACACACACACACATAAAACTACCCACGCCCACTCAAATAATCAATCAACAATTATATTATCCCACAACATAATACTTATTTTATTAGAAAAATAAAAAGAAAAGAACACCTTCTTTTTTGATTGGGACCTGTGCTCTCCCTAGTGTAGAGCGCCCAAGAAAATGAAAGAAATACGGTACACAAGTTCTTTTAAGTAACAAATACAACTAAATTTAATTTGCTGCCAAATTATTTAACGCAAAATGTAGCCTCTGAAATGCCATTTTTTTCGTAGATCCAAGAAACATTTCAATTTGCCGGCCTTCTAAAATGTCAAAGGTATTGATAAAAAAACGATCTTCTGGATCTCTAAAAAAGTTCACGCCCTCAGGAAGGCGGTGCGCCATAATGCTACAAAACGCTGGGTCTTCCCAATAGCCTGTAGTTTCATCCCACTGTCGCACAGTATCTCGAGCCCAACTTTCTGCTGATTGCCATCTCCCTGACGCGCCACTTGGTCTGAGGTGTAAGTTTAGACTTCGTAAGGTGTCTGTTGGGACTGGTTGCTTGCAGTGTGGACAAACGACTTCTCTTTTTCCCAGTTGTCTTCTAAACCATTCCTTCAAGCAGCTTTCAAAGTGACTAAGCTGCTTACAGCAGCTGGTCCGCTGTAGAGGACTTTCCTCACCCAAACAGATAAAACAGCGTGTTTCTAAACAATCAAACACATTGGAATAGTTAGTTTTCACATTACCAAATTTGCGAATACTTTGCGAAGTACCTCTTGCCCAAAAAAAAATTACTTACGGAGTTGCTCAGGCCTCGGATTTTCTGAAAAACTTTTGGCCATCTTTATCTTGCTATGTGATATCTTACAATAATCTAAACGATGTTGTCTGAATGAAGTTCAAAGTTGTTATTTGAATGATGATAAACTGAAAAAAAAAAAAAAGAAAACGAAATCAAAAAATTAAGCAAAATAACCGGACAAGCATGGAAAAATGTGTAAACATGCGATCTCCTTTGAAAAGTAAGAGTTCCTCACTCAAGAAAAAGCAGCCGATTGACAAACAGCCTCTCGGCTCTTCAAGCTAAACGGCTTCAACCGCAACCGCACTGGCGTTAGGGACGCTCAAGGCTCCGATTACACACGTACAGAAAGCCCCATGACAGTAGAAATGCAACGGCAAAATGTACATTAGAAAAGTAAAGCAGATAGACTCATGATAAATAAATTAACTGCGCCAAACGTGCGATCTCCTTTGAAATCAAAGAGTTTCTCCTCGAGGCTCTTCAAGCTAAACGGAAGGCGTCCACTCGAGTGTTAATTAAGCACATTTTCAATTAGATTAATACAAATCAGTTCACCGCCCTAGAACATTAACGTTCACGGCACCCTTCCGTCCCTAACTAGAAAACTGTGAGATTGCCTACACAAAATGGGAAAAAGGTACTTACCTATAGGTGAAGCTTGAACCCAAGGTTTAGTGCAGAGTGGACGAAACTGAAAGCCACACGAAATCTACCGCAACTGTACGTGATGGGGACGCGAACAAAGCTCATATACCAGCGTCGGGATGTGACAGCGTCCGATTACAAAAAACCAATGGCAACGCAACGCAACGCAAGCAGCAGGCGGTCTTGGCAACCGTTAATGTTGAGAAATAATTAACCCTTTCGCAGCCATGAGCCGACCAGGAAATTCTCTTTTCACAGGATCAATATCATATTGAGCACACATGTGACGCGGAGAATGAAGGAAAAATCTGTTAGGGGATTATCCTGAGTTCATCCTCTACCAACTTCTCTGCACTAACATCACAAGAATTGTACTACAGAGAGTGACGAGAATTATCATCCAGCGGTGCCTTGTGTAGTACAAATATCGCGCAAAAACAAATACAAAGATCGCTTTCATACATTTAATAGGCAGGGAGGGATATATTTCTGGGGCTAAAAACTGACAAGGAAATATTTTTAGGCATGGTGTGATTAAGGTCGGGTTCCACATTCATTTAGTCATTCGTGTTTTGTAATTTATACCGCTTTTTTCGGTAGCTTTTTAACAGCCATGACCCCCTACGCTCGGCTATCGTTTATTTACGTCATTGTTGCCAATCAATTAAGGCCAGCCAGTCCCAAGCATCCCGAGCCTCCTGCCCTTGTCGGGAAGCGCATGTCAAGGCAGTTCACACAATCATGTTTCCTTGTTTTCGTAATTTTTCTATTTAAACCATTGAAAAAAAATTAGAAACTAACGAATAATTACAAGAATGCGCTCTACGTTAAATAACATTTTTTGCTTGTCAGCCGTTTTTTATACATTTGATTTCTAAGTCTTCTTGCATGCCTTGTTATTATCACTTATTTTCGCGCCACTTTACTTTCGCATATTTGGAACAAAAATATTTCGCGGACTTAATATTTGCGACTTTGACGAGTCATCATTTTTCGAGGTAGTTAAATTTTGCGAATCAAGTAACTAGTGCTGGTTTTATAAACCTCCATTTCTGTATTTTATTTAACCACAACGGAATAGAAACATTAAACGCAACAAACAACTGGCTGAAGTGTTCAACAATGTCAGCAACTTAGTAACATCTTTTTAAGAGGCCAATACAAGCAAGATTAGTCACATAATGAGGAAGAAGGGTTTGCCTTGAATTGAAGTTTGAGCCCTCCAACTCCTAGCAGACGGAAAGCTTGAAATAAAGGTCTCTAAACTTGGCGTCTTTAATTTTCGCGGCACCTTTCATTCGCGGGACTTTCATTTCACGAATTTGTTGAAATCACGAAAATTAAGTATCGCGAAAATAAGTGATAATAAGGTACTTTGTCTCTGCCAGTATTGTAATATTTGATACCTCAGTAGAGACAAAATGAATGAAATGATTATACATTGATGTAAATAACTGGAGATTTAGAATAAGGCGAGGAACCTTTAGGGAAACGAAGAGGCTTATGCGAGCTACAGGCTTCTCCTATTTTACACAACTGAAAAAAGGTTTGTTGGCGTGATTTAGGTACAAAGTACTTAAGGTTAAAAAGGAGAGCGGAACACACACACACATAAAACAACGAAAACAATGGCAGGCACTGAAATAAACCTATTGGATTTCTATATTCAGAGAACTAATGAAGTTAGGTCACGTCACGTGACGTTAAAAGTTCTTCCCAGGCCCTTTTTGTCCATGAAAAAGAAACTTACGGAAAAAATCGTGTAGATCTGACCTCTATTAACGAAGGGTGGGGCAGTATTGAACCAAAATCCCACTGATAGCTTTGAGCGGTTAGGATAGAATCGCTCCATATAGCAAGCTTTTCTAAGCGTTAGTGTTTAGATTTTAGGGTTAGGGTTTAGGGTTAGGGTTAGGGTTAGGGTTAGGGTGGCATGCTATTTTCCAGTTGAAGGTGATGAGTTGAAGGGTTCTCATGAATATTGTCCAGTTTCGGGGGATAAGTTGAATCTACTTACCAAAAGCAAAAAGTTCCCACTTTCCTCCTTTGTAAGGCGTGGACGAAACTCCTTGATGTAATTTGCAAGAACTTTGTACAGCTCGTGGCCAGGCTAAAAAAAGAAGGACAGATCCTTTTTCAGTTGACTTCCCCTTTTTTAGAAAGCGATGGGAAAATTCTTCGCACAGTAATGAGTATGGTATCTTTGTTCATGTGAAATCGGCAAAATCTACAATGATCCTTCATAATCGTAAAAAAAAAAATAAATAAATAACTAGCTACCCAATTCCCTTGCCGGCTGCAACTTGGCAAATGTTAACAACACATGCTGTCCATTTCTTTTTTCCCTTGAGCTGGCATAAAAACTATATTTTGGAAAGCACATTGTTTGCAAAGACTTTGCAACTGGTACAAATGTTCTTTTCATCAGCGCCACAAGAGCGTTTCGGGCTTTCTTAAAAACTGAGTCCTTATCTCACCTGCAGAGTTAGCTCATCCCGTCCACAGGAGCTTTTGGTTTTGTAATCATTAAAGTGGAGCACAATCGAATCTTCCCTCATCACCAGCAGATTTTGTTCCTTCCGCTGTCGTGCCTCCAAGCTGTCTGGCTCTGTGACAATTCGAAGAGTTCGCATCTCAAGACCCCGGGATGGTGGAATGAAAACATACAGGCTTAAAAGGACCAAGTTGCAGCTTTCCCTGGCTTTCATGTTGACCTCCCAGCTCAATTGAAAGCGTTCGCGTTGGAGTGAGACGGCAGCCACAACCTCGTCCCTAAAAGATTGAACGACGAGGCTGACTTAGAATCAACAAAGAAAGTCCACATAATTGATAGAAAAGTCAAAAATGTTTTTCGTCCTTGTACCTATAGACACCATTCCTCTACCCCTAAGGTTCAGAGAACATCTCGAGTCAACTTTATCTCGGCTAACTAGGGTAAATAAGTCCCTCTTCATTATGGGTGATTTTCATATAAACTTATTCAATTGTGAAAGTCATCCTGAGTCCAATGATCTCTTGCTAATGCTAAACTCCTTTTC